>NC_074675.1:45752729-45840229 GCF_029448725.1 Salvelinus fontinalis
GACCGCACCACCCTCTGGAGAGCCTTGCGGTTGTGGGCGTACCAGGCGGTGATACAGTCCAACAGGATGCTCTCAATTGTGCACCTGTAAAAGTTAGTGAGGGTTTTCGGTGACAAGCCAGTTTTTTTTTAGCCTCCTGAGGTTGAAGAGGCACTATTGCGCCTTCTTCACCACGCTGTCTGTGTGGGTGTACCGTTTCAGTTTGTCCGTGATGTGTACGCCGAGGAACTTAAAACTTTACACCTTCTCCACTGCTGTCCCGTCGATGTAGATAGGGGGGTGCTCCCTCTGCTGTTTCCTGAAGTCCACAATCATCTCCTTTGTTTTGTTGACGTTGAGTGTGAGGTTATTTTCCTGACACCACACTCCGAGCGCCCTCACCTTCTCCCTGTAGGCCGTCTCGTCATTGTTGGTAATCAAGCCTACCACTGTTGTGTCGTCTGCAAACTTGATGATTGAGTTGGAGCCGTGGATGGCCACGCAGTCGTGGGTGAACAGGGAGTACAGGAGGAGGCTGAGAACACACCCTTGTGGGGCCCCAGTGTTGAGATCAGCGGAATGGAGATGTTGTTTCCTACCTTCACCCCCTGGGGCGGCCCGTCAAGAAGTCCAGAACCCAGTTGCACAGGGCGGGGTCGAGACACAGGGTCACAAGCCTAATAATGAGTTTGGAGGGTACTATGTTGTTGAATGCTGAGCTGTAGTCAATGAACAGGATTCTTACATAAGTATTCCTCTTGTCCAATGGGATAGGGCAGTGTGCAGTGTGATGGCGATTGCATTGTCTGTGGACCTATTGGGGCGGTAAGCAAATTGAAGTGGGTCTAGGGTATCTCAAAGCACTTCATGACAGAAGTGAGTGCTACGGGGCGATAGTCATTTAGTTCAGTTACCTTTGCTTTCTTGGGAACAGGAACAATAGTGGCCATCTTGAAGCATGTGGTGACAGCAGAATGGGATAGGGATGTACTTGGATTGTTAGCTAATCCAATTAGCTAATTAGCTAAAAGGCTAATTGATCATTAGAAAACCCTTTTGCAATTAAGTTATTACAGCTGAAAACTGTTGTTCTGATTAAAGAAGCAATACAACTTGCCTTCTTTAGACTAGTTGAGTATCTGGAGCATAAGCATTTGTGAGTTCGATTACAGGCTCAAAATGGCCAGAAACAAAGCACTTTCTTCTGAAACTCGTGAAACTTGTTCTGAAAAATGAAGGCTATTCCATGCGAGAAATTGCCAAGAAACTGAAGATCTCATACAACGTTGTGTACTACTCCCTTCACAGAACAGCTCAAACTGGACCTAACCAGAATAGAAAGAGGAGTGGGAGGCCCCAGTGCACAACTGAGCAAGAGGACAAGTACATTAGAGTGTCTAGTTTGAGATACAGACGCCTCACAAGTCCTCAACTGGTAGCTTAATTTAATAGTACCCGCAAAATACCGTCTCAACGTCAACAGTGAAGAGACGACTTCGGGATGCTGGCCTTCTAGGCAGAGTTGCAAAGAAAAGCCATATCTCAGACTGGCCAATAAAAAATCAATATTATGATGGCCAAAGAACACATACACTGGACAGAGGAAGATTGGAAAAAAGTGTTATGGACAGACAAATCTAAGTTTGAGGTGTTCTGATCACAAAGAAGAACATTCATGAGATGCAGAAAAAATGAAAAGATGCTGGAGGAGTGCTTGACGCCATCTGTCAAACATGGTGGAGGCAATGTGATATCTGAGGGTGCTTTGGTGGTGGTAAAGTGGGAGATTTGTACAGGGTAAAAGGGATCTTGAAGAAAGAAGGCTATCACTCCATTTTGCAACGCCATGCCATACCCTGTGGACGGTGCTTAAATGGAGCCAATTTCCTCCTACAACAGGACAGTGACCCAAAGCGCAGCTCCAAACAATGCAAGAACTATTTAGGGAAGAAGCAGTCCGCTGGTATTCTGTCTACAATGGAGTGGCCAGCACAGTCACCGGATCAAACTCCACTGAGCTGTTGTGGGAGCAGCTTGACCGTATGGCGCGTAAGAAGTGCCCATCAAGCCAATCCAACTTGTGGGAGGTGCTTCAGGAAGCATGGGGTGAAATCTCTTCAGATTACCTCAACAAATTGACAACTAGAATGCCAAGGTCTGCAAGGCTGTAATTGCTGCAAATGGACGATTCTTTGACGAAAGCAATGTTTGAAGGACGCAATTATTATTAAAAATCAATTAAAAATCAATTAAAAATTATTATTTATAACCTTGTCAACGTCTTGACTATATTTCCTATTCATTTTGCAACTAATTTCATGTATGTTTTCATGGAAAACAAGGACATTTCTAAGTGACCCCAAACTTTTGAACGGTAGTGGACGTCTCGTGTTTGAGCCGTTGAATTGCGACTCCACTTTGTCTCTATATTAACACTTTGCCTGTATGATTGCCATACGGAGGAAATAACTACACTGTTTGTATTCGTATTTCCGGTCGCCTTGCCATGATTAAAGGGGTTGGTGCATGCTTTCAGTTTTGCGCGAATGCTGCCATCAATTCACGGTTTCTGGTTAGGGAAGGTTTTAATAGACACAGTGGGTACAACATATTAGTCAATGTTATTATCTGAGGCTACCCGGAACATATCCCAGTCCACGTGATTGAAGCAATCTTGAAGCGTGGAATCCAATTGGTCAGACTGGTGGAATCCAATTGGTCAGTAGGATAGACCTAAGCACAGGCGGTTCCTGTTTTAGTTTCTGCCTATAGTAGGGGAGCAACAAGATCGAGTCATGGTCAGATTTGCCAAAAGGAGTGCGGGGGAGGGCCTTGTATGCATCCCGGAAGTTAGAGTAGCAATGGTCGAGCGTGGTACTCGCTCATGTACAGCAATCGATATGCTGATAGAATTTAGGCAGCCTTGTTCTCAAATTAGCTTTGTTAAAATCCCCAGCTACAATAAAAGCAGCCTCAGGATATATGGTTTCCAGTTTGCATAAAGTCCAGTGGAGTTCCTTGATGTCCATCTTGGTATCCGCTTGCGGGGGGATATACACGGTTGTGACGATAACTGAGGATTGTTCTCTTGGGAGATAATACCATCTGCATATGATTGTGAGGAATTCTAGGTCAGGTGAACAAAAGGACTTGAGTTCCTGTATTTTGTCACAATTACACCATGAGTCGTTAATCATGAATTATACACCCCCGCCCTTCTTCTTACCAGAGAGATGTTTATTCCTGTCGGTGCGATGCACTGAAAATTCCGTTGGCTGTATGGACTCCGACAGCATGTCCCCAGCTAGCCATGTTTCCGTGAAACAGAGTGTGTTACAATATTTCTTACAATGTAAGAAATAATACATAAAAAAACAAAATACTGCACAGTTTCCTAAGGACTAGAAGTGAAGCTGCCATCTCTATCGACGCCATCTTGAATCATAGTCTGGGATATTTTCCCTCCACCTCCAGGCCTACAGTAGGATATGTCACGGGGGATAACTGGTGGCCAGTGTGGCATGGGAGATGTGTAGAGACCGGGTGACGACATGCCACACTGACCAACATGCTCAACCAACAGTGCCCCTGGGCTAATTACTATCCACTGGCTCTACCATCAGCCTTATAGGAGAGTAGGAGAAACCCTGCTGGATCTACCATCAGCATAGGAGAAACACCACTGGATCTACCATCAGCCTTATAGGAGAGTAGGACAAACACCACTGGATCTACCATCAGCCTTATAGGGAAGTAGGATAAACACTGCTGGATCTACCATCAGCATAAGAGAAACACCACTGGATCTACCATCAGCCTTATAGGGAAGTAGGATAAACACTGCTGGATCTACCATCAGCATAAGAGAAACACCACTGGATCTACTATCAGCCTAGGAGAAACACCACTGGATCTTGAGGATCCAGTCCTATCATAGTGTAGACAGCTATTAGGAGTTGAGGATCCAGTCCTATCATAGTGTTGACAGCTATTAGGAGTTGAGGATCCAGTCCTATCATAGTGTTGACAGCTATTAGGAGTTGAAGATCCAGTCCTATCATAGTGTAGACAGCTATTAGGAGTTGAGGATCCAGTCCTATCATAGTGTAGACAGCTATTAGGAGTTGAAAATCCAGTCCTATCAAATTCCGGCGTGGACCGAGATGGCCGCCTCGCTTCGCATTCCTTGGAAAATATGCAGTATTTTGTTTTTTTATGTGTTATTCCTTACATTGGTACCCCAGGTAATCTTAGGTTTCATTACATACAGTCGGGAGGAACTACTGAATATAAGAGCAACGTCAACTCACCATCGTTCCAACCAGGAATATGACTTTCCCGAAACGGATCCAGTGTTTTGCCTTCCACCCAATACAATGGATCTGATCCCAGCCAGCGACCCTATGCGACGCCGTAAAATGGGCAAACATAGCGGTCTCCTGGTCAGGCTTCGGAGACGGGCACATCGCCCTCCACTCCCTAGCATACTACTCGCCAATGTCCAGTCTCTTGACAATGAAGTTGATGAAATCCGAGCAAGGGTAACATTCCAGAGAGACATCAGAGATTGTAACGTTCTCTGCTTCACGGAAACATGGCTAACTCAAGAGACGCTAACGGAGTCGGTGCAGCCAGCTGGTTTCTTCACGCATTGCGCCGACAGAAACATACATCTTTCTGGTAAGAAGAGGGGCGGGGGTGTATGCCTTATGATTAACGAGACGTGGTGTGATCATAACAACATACAGGAACTCAAGTCATTCTGTTCACCTGATCTAGAACTCCTCACAATCAAATGTCGACCGCATTATCTACCAAGGGAATTCTCTTCGATTATAATCACAGCCGTATATATTCCCCCCCAAGCAGACACATCGATGGCCCTGAACGAACTTTATCTGACTCTTTGTAAACTGGAAACCACACACCCTGAGGCTGCATTCATCGTAGCTGGGGATTTTAACAAGGCTAATCTGAAAACAAAACTCCCTAAATTCTATCAGCATATCGATTGTGCTACCAGGGCTGGTAAAACCTTGGATCATTGTTATATTAACTTCCGCGACGCATATAAGCCCCCCCCCCCCCCCTTTCGGAAAAGCTGACCACGACTCCATTTTGTTGCTTCCAGCCTACAAACAGAAACTAAAACAACAAGCTCCCTCGCTCAGGTCTGTTCAACGCTGGTCCGACCAACCTGATTCCACGCTTCAAGACTGCTTCGATCACGCGGATTGGAATATGTTCCGCATTGCGTCCAACAACAACATTGACGAATATGCTGATTCGGTGAGCGAGTACATTAGAAAGTGCATTGACGATGTCGTACCCACAGCAATGATTAAAATATTCCCAAACCAGAAACCGTGGATTGATGGCAGCATTCGCGTGAAACTGAAAGCGCGAACCACTGCTTTTAACCAGGGCAAGGTGACCGGAAACATGACCGAATACAAACAGTGTAGCTATTCTCTCCGCAAGGCAATCAAACAAGCTAAGTCCCAGTACAGAGACAAAATAGAGTCGCAATTCAACAGCTCAGACACAAGAGGTATGTGGCAGGGTCTACAGTCAATCACGGATTACAAAAAGAAAACCAGCCCCGTCGTGGACCAGGATGTCTTGCTCCCAGACAGGCTTAATAACTTTTTTGCTCGCTTTGAGGACAATACAGTGCCACTGACACGGCCCGCTACCAAAACCTGCGGGCTCTCCTTCACTGCAGCCGAGGTGAGTAAAACATTTAAACGTGTTAACCCTCGCAAGGCTGCAGGCTCAGACGGCATTCCCAGCCGCGTCCTCAGAGCATGCGCAGACCAGCTGGCTGGTGTGTTTACGGACATATTCAATCAATCCTTATCCGTCTGCTGTTCCCACATGCTTCAAGAGGGCCACCATTGTTCCTGTTCCCAAGAAAGCTAAGGTAACTGAGCTAAACGACTACCGCCCCGTAGCACTCACTTCCGTCATCATGAAGTGCTTTGAGAGACTAGTCAAGGACCATATCACCTCCACCCTACCGGACACCCTAGACCCACTCCAATTTGCTTACCGATCCAATAGGTCCACAGACTACGCAATCGCAACCACACTGCACACTGCCCTAACCCATCTGGACAAGAGGAATACCTATGTGAGAATGCTGTTCATCGACTACAGCTCAGCATTTAACACCATAGTACCCTCCAAACTCGTCATCAAGCTCGAGACCCTGGGTCTCGACCCCGCCCTGTGTAACTGGGTCCTGGACTTCATGACGGGCCGCCCCCAGGTGGTGAGGGTAGGTAACAACATCTCCACCCCGCTGATCCTCAACACTGGGGCCCCACAAGGGTGCGTTCTAGGCCCTCTCCTGTACTCCCTGTTCACCCACGACTGCGTGGCCATGCACGCCTCCAACTCAATCATCAAGTTTGCGGATGACACTACAGTGGTAGGCTTGATTGCCAACAACGACGAGACGGCCTACAGGGAGAAGGTGAGGGCCCTCGGAGTGCGGTGTCAGGAAAATAACCTCACACTCAACGTCAACAAAACAAAGGAGATGATTGTGGACTTCAGGAAACAGCAGAGGGAGCACCCCCCTATCCATATCGACGGGACAGTAGTGGAGAAGGTGGAAAGTTTTAAGTTCCTCGGTGTACACATCACGGACAAACTGAATTGGTCCACCCACACAGACAGCGTTGTGAAGAAGGCGCAGCAGCGCCTCTTCAACCTCAGGAGGCTGAAGAAATTCGGCTTGTCACCAAAAGCACTCACAAACTTCTACAGATGCACAATCGAGAGCATCCTGTCGGGCTGTATCACGGCCTGGTACGGCAACTGCTCCGCCCATAACCGTAAGGCTCTCCAGAGGGTAGTGAGGTCTGCACAACGCATCACCGGGGGCAAACTACCTGCCCTCCAGGACACCTACACCACCCGATGTCACAGGAAGGCCATAAAGATCATCAAGGACAACAACCACCCAAGCCACTGCATGTTCACCCCGCTATTATCCAGAAGGCGAGGTCAGTACAGGTGCATCAAAGCAGGGACCGAGAGACTGAAAAACAGCTTCTATCTCAAGGCCATCAGACTGTTAATCAGCCACCACTAACATTTAGCGGCCGCTGCCAACATACTGACTCAACTCCAGCCACTTTAATAATGGGAATTGATGGAAATTATGTAAAAATGTACCACTAGCCACTTTAAACAATGCCACTCAATATAATGTTTACATACCCTACATTACTCATCTCATATGTATATGTATTTACTGTACCCTATATCATCTACTGCATCTTGCCATCTTTATGTCATACATGTATCACTAGCCACTTTAAACTATGCCACTTTATGTTTACATACCCTACATTACTCATCTCATATGTATATACTGTACTCTATACCATCTACTGCATCTTGCCTATGCCGTTCTGTACCATCACTCATTCATATATCTTTATGTACATATTCTTTATCCCTTTACACTTGTGTGTATAAGGTAGTAGTTGTGGAATTGTTAGGTTAGATTACTTGTTGGCTATTACTGCATTGTCGGAACTAGAAGCACAAGCATTTCGCTACACTCACATTAACATCTGCTAACCATGTGTATGTGACAAAAATAAAATTTGATTTGATTTGTGTAGACAGCTATTAGGAGTTGAAGATCCAGTCCTATCATAGTGTAGACAGCTATTAGGAGTTGAGGATCCAGTCCTATCATAGTGTAGACAGCTATTAGGAGTTGAGGATCAAGTCCTACCATAGTGTAGAGAGCTGTTAGGAGTTGAAGATCCAGTCCTATCATAGTGTAGAGAGCTATTAGGAGTTGAAGATCCAGTCCTATCATAGTGTAGACAGCTATTAGGAGTTGAGGATCCAGTTCTATCATAGTGTAGAGAGCTATTAGGAGTTGAGGATCCAGTCCTATCATAGTGTAGACAGCTATTAGGAGTTGAGGATCCAGTCCTATCATAGTGTAGAGAGCTATTAGGAATTGAGGATCCAGTCCTATCATAGTGTAGACAGCTATTAGGAGTTGAGGATCCAGTCCTATCATAGTGTAGAGAGCTATTAGGAGTTGAGGATCCAGTTCTATCATAGTGTAGACAGCTATTAGGAGTTGAGGATCCAGTCCTATCATAGTGTAGACAGCTATTAGGAGTTGAGGATCCAGTCCTATCATAGTGTAGAGAGCTATTAGGAGTTGAGGATCCAGTCCTATCATAGTGTAGAGAGCTATTAGGAGTTGAGGATCCAGTCCTATCATAGTGTAGACAGCTATTAGGAGTTGAGGATCCAGTCCTATCATAGTGTAGACAGCTATTAGGAGTTGAGGATCCAGTCCTATCATAGTGTAGACAGCTATTAGGAGTTGAAGATCCAGTCCTATCATAGTGTAGACAGCTATTAGGAGTTGAGGATCCAGTCCTAACATAGTGTAGACAGCTATTAGGAGTTGAGGACTCTCTCTACTGGACGATACATCTACATCCCTTTGTTCTACTTCTACTCTCTCCTGATCTAGCTGCATCTCTCTTTTTTACTCCTCTTCTCTCCCCCATTTGCTGGAAAGTCCATCTTGTTCCCCCTCTGTACTATTTCATACAGCTGAACTCCCGCCCCCCCCCCCCCCCCCCCCCCCCCCCACCTTTCTCTTATTCAATGTGAGAATGCTACACAGTTGGGGTCCAGGTGTGACCAAACACTCCCAGCAGGTGATAAACACATGGCCGCCTCGTCGCTCGCAGGTACTTCCTGGACACGCCGTGCCACCCCGGAGCACCACCCACGCAGGTCGTCACGACTCCTCATCACGAGCCTCTCACACGCTAGGTGATGAGAATTCCGGAGTCAGTGGATACCATTTTTAGGTAGTTTCGCAAGGCAATGCTAACTAGCGTCAGCGCAATGACTGGAAGTCTACAGGTAGGGTAGCATACACAGAATACCTTTCAAATAGGCCCATGGCTCATAGTCTTTCCTCTTTCGGTTTCCCTGCGATAGTTATGCCATGCTGACGCCCAGCTTGGGCTCAACCCTGTGCCAGGTGGCATGCCCAGCCTGGGCTCAACCCTGTGCCAGGTGGCATGCCCAGCGTGGTCAGGTCATTAATAGAGTGCCAGCATGACCGGGCACACACATGGCATGGCTGACCTGTATATGAGATCCGAGGGCCAAGTTAGGGATGGAGGGAGGGATGGAGGGACGGATGGTTGGACAGATGGAGGCAGAGGTGGGGTGAGAGAGAGGTAATGTACCACTAGCACCCTGGCGTCTCCTCTGTTGCCCTGCAGTTCACCCCACAGTGGCCTAGAATAGCATCCCGCCCCAGGCATACACGCTAGCATGCAAACACACACACTGCCACACACACACACACATGGCTAAAATGGCCCTCCATAGTACCCTCCAAACTCGTCATCAAGCTCGAGACCCTGGGTCTCGACCCCGCCCTGTGCAACTGGGTACTGGACTTCCTGACGGACTGCCCCCAGGTGGTGAGGGTAGCTAACAACATCTCCACCCCACTGATCCTCTACACTGGGGCCCCACAAGGGTGCGTTCTCAGCCCTTTCCTGTACTCCCTGTTCACCCATGACTGCGTGGCCATGCACGCCTCCAACTCAATCATCAAGTTTGCGGACGACACTACAGTGGTAGGCTTGATTACCAACAACGACGAGACGGCCTACAGGGAGAAGGTGAGGGCGCTCGGAGTGTGGTGTCAGGAAAATAACCTCACACTCAACGTCAACAAAACAAAGGAGATGATTGTGGACTTCAAGAAACAGCAGAGGGAGCACCCCCCTATCTACATCGACGGGACAGTAGTGGAGAGGGTAGTAAGTTTTAAGTTCCTCGGCGTACACATCACGGACAAACTGAAATGGTCCACCCACACAGACAGCGTTGTGAAGAAGGCGCAGCAGCGCCTCTTTAACCTCAGGAGGCTGAAGAAATTCGGCTTGTCATCAAAAGCACTCACAAAATTCTACAGATGCACAATCGAGAGCATCCTGTCGGGCTGTATCACCGCCTGGTACGGCAACTGCTCCGCCCACAACCGTAAGGCTCTCCAGAGGGTCTGCACAACGCATCACTGGGGGCAAACTACCTGCTCTGCCTGTTCACCCCACTATCATCCAGAAGGCGAGGTCAGTACAGGTGCATCAAAGCAGGGACCGAGAGACTGAAAAACAGCTTCTATCTCAAGGCCTTCAGACTGTTAAACAGCCACCACTAACATCGAGTGGCTGCTGCCAACATACTGACTCAACTCCAGCTCATTTTAATAATGGAAATTGATGGAAATTGATCAAAAATGTATCACTAGCCACTTTAAACAATGCCACTTAATATAATGTATATGTATATACTGTACTCTATATCATCTACTGCATCTTGCCGTCTTTATGTAATACATGTATCACTAGCCACTTTAAACTATGCACTTTTATGTTTACATACCCTACATTACTTATCTCATATGTATATACTGTACTCGATACCATCTACTGCATCTTGCCTATGCCGTTCTGTACCATCACTCATTCATATATCTTTATGTACATATTCTTTATCCCTTTACACTTGTGTGTATAAGGTAGTAGTTGTGGAATTGTTAAGTTAGATTACTCGTTGGTTATTACTGCATTGTCGGAACTAGAAGCACAAGCATTTTGCTATACTCGCATTAACATCTGCTAACCATGTGTATGTGACAAATAAAATACAATTTGATTTGATTTGATTTGAAAACACTCAAGTAATGCACAAACACACACACGCAAGCAGGCATGCATACAAACACACACACACACACACACACACCATTGAGACGTACACACACACACACCATTGAGAAGTACACGCACACACACCGTTGACAAGTACACGCACACACACCGTTGACAAGTACACACACACACACTGTTGAGAAGTACACACACACCGTTGACAAGTACACACACACACACACTGTTGAGAAGTACACGCACACGCACACCATTGAGACACACACACACACACACACACACACACACACACACACACACACACACACACACACACACACACACACACACACACACACACACACACACACACACACACACACACACACACACACACACACACACACACACACACACACACACACACACACATTTGAAAAGTACACACTCATGGTTGAGAGACACACTCTTGAGAAGCACAAACACATTGTTAAGAAATACACACACTATTGCTGAGACAAGACTGTAGAATAGAGGAATGCCCTCTGGCATAATACAATAACAAGTGGCTGTCTTGTCACTGCAGAACAATAAAGGACCCAATTCCTGTGTTTTTTGGCTTGCACTGTAATGTACACACACACACGCACGCACAAGAACACACACACACACACTTCCATATTCCTTATGTCATACAGTACCGGCCGACAGCGGTGCGATGTATAACAAGGCCAAAAACGTCCTGTTGCAGCAGCGTAAATAGATCATAACAGCACCTGTAAATAACCAACAGCACCTGTAAATAACTAACAGCACCTGTAAATAACCAACACACCTGTAAATAACCAACAGCACCTGTAAATAACCAACAGAACCTGTAAATAACCAACAGAACCTGTAAATAACCAACAGAACCTGTAAATAACCAACAGAACCTGTAAATAACCAATAGAACCTGTAAATAACCAACAGAACCTGTAAATAACCAACAGAACATGTAAATAACCAACAGCACCTGTAAATAACCAACAGCACCTGTAAATAACCAACACACATGTAAATAACAAACACACCTGTAAATAACCAACAGCACCTGTAAATAACCAACAGCACCTGTAAATAACCAACACACCTGTAAATAACCAACAGCACCTGTAAATAACCAACACACATGTAAATAACCAACACACCTGTAAATAACCAACAGCACCTGTAAATATCCAACAGCACCTGTAAATAGCCAACACACCGTTGACTATTTACAGTAAATTTGGTAAATTTGCCAACAGCACTGGCTCATAAATCTACCGGTACAGACCACCCTGAACACAGCACACTCACTACCTACATGAACATGAGTTCTCGTCCTCACAACAGCAGCAGGAATTTATTTGTTTGTGTGTGTGTGTGTGTGGGAGTACTGTGTGCGTGCGTGTGTATGACTGCGGAATGCAATCCCTCAACAGTATTCATGTAGAATCCACAACACCACAACACCTCTCCAGTACATTCAGTCATTACTCATCCCTCTATAAAAGACTACAAACAAATATCCCCACTACTGTACCCACTCAAACACCCAAACGGGAGACAAATATCAAACGCCAATCACATCAACTGTTACTGGCCATTTCCCATTACTTTGTGTGGGAGTGCGTTTATGAGAGAGCGCTGAAAGATGTTGTTTGGTGTGTTTGTTTTACAGATTAGGCCTGCTCCCTTTGAAAAGAAACCAGACATCTTATCAGGCTGCTTCCACAGACTCACAAATCATCACTCCATCTAAATGGGAGTCTTCAACAGGAGGGAGGGAAGTGGAGGGGGAAGTGGAGGGGGGGTATGAGAGAGAGAGGAAATAGCTTGATAACAGGGAGACAGAGGGGAGGAAGAGGGAGATGGCCAGAAGGAATTAGAAGTGAGGGAACATGGGGGATGAAATAGAGAATGTGCTTGACTGCGCCTGAATCCAGACCCTCTTATCCAGTGGCGGTCGGTGCAGTTTAAGATGAGGGAGAACAATCATTTATTTTCATGAGCATGGACTTATTTCTATTAGAGCATATTGGATATTACAGCATATTCCATTCACCCAGCTCACTGTAACATCGATAGGTTTAGATTACTACATGATACTAGAATTTTCCCTAAACCCTCTATTTTGTTGCCTAGTGAAGTCGTGTTTTCTGACTTGAACCTCCCTGTCTCTGTGTCCATCTCTGCACGCTCAACCCAACACCCCACGGTTTACCACACCATCATGAGGTTGCTACAACTTAGCCTACGATTGAAAGTTTACAACGTAGATGCACAGGTTGAGAGAAAAATGTGAGTAATCAAAGTGACAAACAGTGACACATTAAATAGCCACCTTGCACACTTTTCAATCAAATGTATTTACAAAGCCCTTTTTTATATCAGCAGATGTCACAACGTTATTGTACAGAAACCCAGACTAAAACTCCAAATGGCAAGCAATGCACATGTAGAAGCGCGGTGGCTAGGAGAAACTCTCCAGAAAGGCAGGAATCTAGGAAAAAACCTAGAGTTCCCAGGCTTTGCCTGTATCTAGCTGATCTATGGTGGAATCATTAGTCCAAACAGTTACAAATTAGAATTTCTATTAGACAAATTCAGGCATGTTTATCTACGTTTTTTTCTGTTTGCTTCTATTTAGGAAACTTTTTTCAGCGGAATCGGCGTAATGAATACACCCCTGATCACATGCACACACGGTCCACTTTCAAAGCAGCCACATACAAACAACATGATCACTTTGCTCACTGTATAATTCCTTCTCGCATCTGGTATATGCTAATTGCATGCAAATAAAGGTTGCTTCGCTACCACACCAACGGAAGACTTCTGTGAGAGCTCGATTTTAGGCCCGAACTCGACCCAAAACCAACGAGGAAGTCTGTTGCAGTGTTGGGATGGGTTGTATGAAACCAATCAGTACGTCAACCAAAGCTCTTAATCGTGCCAGCCCGTTCTATTCAGTTTGACTCGCCATAAGTTCAGCGTCTGAACTGTGCATTATTCATGTCCACTTAACGGCACAAATATGTTTATTCAGGAACATTGTCCTCTAATAACAATGGTTCTATTAGACCTATTTACAGGGGCCAGGCTTCTGGAGCAGTGAGCTGATGACTGTCCTGCCTCATGGCCTACTATATGTGTGTTTGTGTCTGTCTGGACAGCCAAGGTGAGGATACAATCATTGAGAAGGTATTTTCTCATCCTTCTCCTCTCAAAGACGTTGTCTCACCCGAACCCAGTGCAACACATTCTGGAAATGGACTGAAAGAGCAATGCATGATGGGGATAACAGGGACAACATGGGAACCTCAGGTAGCATTAGGGCAAGGGTTTATCCCTTTGCTGTCAAATGTCCTTCTCGCTCCCATGCCCCATCTCCTATCGATCCCTCCTCCACTTACCCATCTATCCATTCCTCACTCCCTGTCGTGCCCTCTTCAGTACTTCCCTCTCCTCCCCTTTCCCTTTTCACTCCCTCTTTCTCTCCCTCGTCCTCCCAGTTACACATTTCCTGACCACCTCTCACCTATATATTCCTGTCCATCCCTCTCTCTCTCCCTCTCCTATATGTGACCTATACATGGTTTTTATGTTGCTCTCTGGGAGGAGAGGAAGAGGAAGAGAGAGAGAAGAGAGATCCGGTCTTAACATTGAAGCTGTCTGTTAATTAGGACCTAATTCTATATGGAACTCAGTAAGGCAGCAATTAATATAGATGGGATCACATAGTATCCTCCTCGAAGAGCCTGCAGTTCCTTTCCTGAGGATGGCTCACCTCTCACAGTTCTGGGTGACTTTAACCTCCCCATGTCTACCTTTGACTCATTCCTCTCTGCCTCCTTCTTTCCACTCCTCTCCTCTTTTGACCTCACCCTCTCACCTTCCCCCCCTACTCACAAGGCAGGCAATACGCTTGACCTCATCTTTACTAGATGCTGTTCTTCCACAAACCTCATTGCAACTCCCCTCCAAGTCTCCGACCACTACCTTGTATCCTTTTCCCTCTCGCTCTCATCCAACACTTCCCACACTGCCCCTACTCGGATAGTATCGCGCCGTCCCAACCTCCGCTCTCTCTCCCCCGCTACTCTCTCCTCTTCCATCCTATCATCTCTTCCCTCTGCCCAAACCTTCTCCAACCTATCTCCTGATTCTGCCTCCTCAACCCTCCTCTCCTCCCTTTCTGCATCCTTTGACTCTCTATGTCCCCTATCCTCCAGGCCGGCTCGGTCCTCCCCTCCCGCTCCGTGGCTCGACGACTCATTGCGAGCTCACAGAACAGGGCTCCGGGCAGCCGAGCGAAAATGGAGGAAAACTCGCCTCCCTGCGGACCTGGCATCCTTTCACTCCCTCCTCTCTACATTTTCCTCTTCTGTCTCTGCTGCTAAAGCCACTTTCTACCACTCTAAATTCCAAGCATCTGCCTCTAACCCTAGGAAGCTCTTTGCCACCTTCTCCTCCCTCCTGAATCCTCCTCCCCCTCCCCCCCCCTCCTCCCTCTCTGCAGACGACTTCGTCAACCATTTTGAAAAGAAGGTCGACGACATCCGATCCTCGTTCGCTAAGTCAAACGACACCGCTGGTTCTGCTCACACTGCCCTACCCTGTGCTTTGACCTCTTTCTCCCCTCTCTCTCCAGATGAAATCTCGCGTCTTGTGACGGCCGGCCGCCCAACAACCTGCCCGCTTGACCCTATCCCCTCCTCTCTTCTCCAGACCATTTCCGGAGACCTTCTACCTTACCTCACCTCGCTCATCAACTCATCCTTGACCGCTGGCTACGTCCCTTCCGTCTTCAAGAGAGCGAGAGTTGCACCCCTTCTGAAAAAACCTACACTCGATCCCTCCGATGTCAACAACTACAGACCAGTATCCCTTCTTTCTTTTCTCTCCAAAACTCTTGAACGTGCCGTCCTTGGCCAGCTCTCCTGCTATCTCTCTCAGAATGACCTTCTTGATCCAAATCAGTCAGGTTTCAAGACTAGTCACTCAACTGAGACTGCTCTTCTCTGTATCACGGAGGCGCTCCGCACTGCTAAAGCTAACTCTCTCTCCTCTGCTCTCATCCTTCTAGACCTATCGGCTGCCTTCGATACTGTGAACCATCAGATCCTCCTCTCCACCCTCTCCGAGTTGGGCATCTCCGGCGCGGCCCACGCTTGGATTGCGTCCTACCTGACAGGTCGCTCCTACCAGGTGGCGTGGCGAGAATCTGTCTCCTCACCACGCGCTCTCACCACTGGTGTCCCCCAGGGCTCTGTTTTAGGCCCTCTCCTATTCTCGCTATACACCAAGTCACTTGGCTCTGTCATAACCTCACATGGTCTCTCCTATCATTGCTATGCAGACGACACACAATTAATCTTCTCCTTTCCCCCTTCTGATGACCAGGTGGCGAATCGCATCTCTGCATGTCTGGCAGACATATCAGTGTGGATGACGGATCACCACCTCAAGCTGAACCTCGGCAAGACGGAGCTGCTCTTCCTCCCGGGGAAGGACTGTCCGTTCCATGATCTCGCCATCACGGTTGACAACTCCATTGTGTCCTCCTCCCAGAGCGCTAAGAACCTTGGCGTGATCCTGGACAACACCCTGTCGTTCTCCACCAACATCAAGGCGGTGGCCCGTTCCTGTAGGTTCATGCTCTACAACATCCGCAGAGTACGACCCTGCCTCACACAGGAAGCGGCGCAGGTCCTAATCCAGGCACTTGTCATCTCCCGTCTGGATTACTGCAACTCGCTGCTGGCTGGGCTCCCTGCCTGTGCCATTAAACCCCTACAACTCATCCAGAACGCCGCAGCCCGTCGGGTGTTCAACCTTCCCAAGTTCTCTCACGTCACCCCGCTCCTCCGCTCTCTCCACTGGCTTCCAGTTGAAGCTCGCATCCGCTACAAGACCATGGTGCTTGCCTACGGAGCTGTGAGGGGAACGGCACCTCAGTACCTTCAGGCTCTGATCAGGCCCTACACCCAAACAAGGGCACTGCGTTCATCCACCTCTGGCCTGCTCGCCTCCCTACCACTGAGGAAGTACAGTTCCCGCTCAGCCCAGTCAAAACTGTTCGCTGCTCTGGCACCCCAATGGTGGAACAAACTCCCTCACGACGCCAGGACAGCGGAGTCAATCACCACCTTCCGGAGACACCTGAAACCCCACCTCTTCAAGGAATACCTAGGATAAAGCAATCCTTCTGCCCCCCCCCCCCCCCCCCCCCCCCCCCCTTAAAAGATCTGATGCACTATTGTAAAGTGGCTGTTCCACTGGATGTCATAAAGTGAATGCACCAATTTGTAAGTCGCTCTGGATAAGAGCGTCTGCTAAATGACTTAAATGTAAAATGTAAATGACTAGTATGTATGAGCATGACTAGTATGTATTAGCATGACTAGTATGTATGAGCATGACTAGTATGTATGAGCATGACTAGTATGTATTAGCATGACTAGTATGTATTAGCATGACTAGTATGTATGAGCATGACTAGTATGTATTAGCATGACTAGTATGTATGAGCATGACTAGTATGTATGAGCATGACTAGTATGTATGAGCATGACTAGTATGTATTAGCATGACTAGTATGTATTAGCATGACTAGTATGTATGAGCATGACTAGTATGTATTAGCATGACTAGTATGTATTAGCATGACTAGTATGTATTAGCATGACTAGTATGTATTAGCATGACTAGTATGTATTAGCATGACTAGTATGTATTAGCATGACTAGTATGTATTAGCATGACTAGTATGTATTAGCATGACTAATATGTATTAGCATGACTAGTATGTATTAGCATGACTAGTATGTATTAGCATGACTAGTATGTATTAGCATGACTAGTATGTATTAGCATGACTAGTATGTATTAGCATGACTAGTATGTATTAGCATGACTAGTATGTATTAGCATGACTAGTATGTATTAGCATGACTAGTATGTATTAGCATGACTAGTATGTATTAGCATGACTAGTATGTATTAGCATGACTAGTATGTATGAGCATGCTCTCCAAATAAGACATGTCTTTACATCACTAGTGTACTGGCTCATTGGCAAAGCAATACAATCCGACGCAATTCATTCCGAGGCGCTGTCTTGTGTTGAATGGCATCACTCTCAATGTCAACATTTTATCTCGAGCTGAAATCAACAAGGATAGGACGGTGCTCCTATTTCCCTCTCCCCTCAAAAAACGACGGATGAATTTCGAGTTTCTTTGGCAGACAAAAGTAGGTACCCACAATGCAACTGAACGAGGTCAGGAGCGGATGGACGTATTATTCACGGTTTAGGGTAAGGGAAGAGGAGGGAAGAGGAGAAGAGGAGAGACAGACCATCGTTACTGGAGAGGTGAAGTTTCCAACCCTGCATTATTCCTGCTCTGTAATTAGGGGAGATTAAGGAGGAGTGCAGATCCCCGAAGAGCCGACACCGGACCCAATGCTGCTGCAATTAGCAAGCCAAATAAAAGTTTCCCTTACTGCTACTTTTATATGACGCTTTTCCTAAATAATGCCCTATTTCTT
Organism: Salvelinus fontinalis; assembly: GCF_029448725.1. Classification (NCBI taxonomy): domain Eukaryota; kingdom Metazoa; phylum Chordata; class Actinopteri; order Salmoniformes; family Salmonidae; genus Salvelinus; species Salvelinus fontinalis. The sequence goes on from NC_074675.1 coordinate 45,771,017, forward strand.
CTAAAATAAGTGGAAACTTAAATAAAAATGTTACTGTTATTGGATTTTCTACATTGCAGGACTCATTTTTATTTTTGTAAACGTAAGTTTGATTGCTTAATTTGGTCGTCAGTAAACACAGCACTGATCTGTATTGTCAAAGAGCTCTAATTGTGTTTCATTGGTACACAGAACGTTTCCCCCAGGATTTAGGCTTGTTGAGGTGGATTTCTGAGAAGTTCATTTAGGCTTTCTTGTGTCTCCTTCAACAGTGGGGTCTTCCTATGTTTACCAGATGACCAGATGAAGCATTCAAAGAAAACAACACCCTCCCAACAACCAAACATTGGGAGGTTCAATAAAGCTGTGGGTTGTTTTGCTCTCTCTGGTACTGGTGGTCTTGAATTTCTGCAAGACATCATGAAAACAGCTGATTATCAAGGTGTTTTGGGGTCCAATGTTCAACTGAGTGTCCACAAACTCTCTATTGAAGGATGTGGGTCTTCCAGAAGGACAACGACCCCAAACACGCATCAAAAGCAGACTGGAATGGTTCAACAAGCAATGCTGGAATGTTCTGGAGTGGCCAGCGAAGAGACAAGATGTGAATCACAGCCATTACCTACGGCGAGAGCTGAAAACAGCAGTTGGTACCTCTCAAACGTTGAAGAATTAGAGCAGTTTACTGCTGAAGAGTGGGCCAAACTGCCAGTAGAGGTGCAGCAAGCACATTGATGGCTACAAGAAACATTTCTTAGCAGTCATCTTGGCCAAAGGTGTTGCAACCAAGTACTAGCTCTTGGGTGCCAATCATTTTGTCCATTCCAATTGTCTTTATTTGACTAAATGTTTTTTTTTACTGAAGTTTACAAAAATAAAATCGGTTTTGCAACGTTGAAAATCTAATAAGGTGTGGAGATCAAAAGTTATATATATATTTTTTTACTTATTTGAGAACAAAAAGGGAATTATTTCGGAAAAGTGCGGGGGAGGATGTAGTGCAGTCAGTGTCTACATTTATTTTATTTAACCTTTATTTAACTAGGAAAGTCAGTTAAGAACAAATTCGTATTTTACAATGACGGCCTACCCCAGCCAATCCCTAACGACGCTGGGCCAATTGTGGGACTCCCAATCACGGCCGGTTGTGATACAGCCTGGAATCAAACCAGGGTCTATAGTGACGCCTCTAGCACTGAGATGCAGTGCTTTAGACCGATGTGCCACTCGGGAGCCCTGTGGTATTCCTCTTTTCTCTATGTTTCTCTTTGCTTCTCTTCCTCTTGCTTTCTGTTTCTGGTTTCTATCTCTCTTTCTTTCTCTTTCCCTCCCTCCCCTCCTCTTCCATCATCCTCATCATTCTGGCTCTGAGGACAGTTCCCTTGCAGTTCAGATGGTGCTATAGCTGTGCTGTAGCATGTACGCGCACCTGTGACCCAGACTCAAACCAGCCATGTGTGTGGCCATGTTCCCTGCTGTGAGTCCACGTCTGTCCAGATCCATCAGTGTGTGTGTGTGTGTGTGTGTGTGTGTGTGTGTGTGTGTGTGTGTGTGTGTGTGTGAGTGTGAGTGTGAGTGTGAGTGTGAGTGTGAGTGTGAGTGTGAGTGTGAGTGTGAGTGTGTGTGTGTGTGTGTGTGTGTGTGTGAGAAACCATGAGGTGGGTAACAGGTGTTAGGGCCACCTGGCTGGGCAGAAGTGGAGGTAGAGGTGGTGGGTGGAGACAGGGTGATGATTGGTGCTATATCGAACCTGTCGGCTCCACTCTATTCCAACACACATACTCCCTTGGACCAGGCTAGCTTACTGTAGCAGTCCATGGAAACCTCTAACCCTTAATGTAGCAGTCCATGGAAAACCCTATCCCTTAATGTAGCAGTCCATGGAAAACCCTATCCCTTAATGTAGCAGTCCATGGAAAACCCTATCCCTTAATGTAGCAGTCCATGGAAAACCCTATCCCTTAATGTAGCAGTCTATGGAAAACCCTATCCCTTAATGTAGCAGTCCATGGAAAACCCTATCCCTTAATGTAGCAGTCCATGGAAAACCCTATCCCTTACTGTAGCAGTCCATGGAAAACCCTAACCCTTAATGTAGCAGTCCATGGAAAACCCTAACCCTTACTGTAGCAGTCCATGGAAAACCCTAACCCTTAATGTAGCAGTCCATGGAAAACCCTAACCCTTAATGTAGCAGTCCATGGAAAACCCTAACCCTTAATGTAGCAGTCCATGTGTAACAGTAGAACTTTACGTCGTCCCCTCGCCCCGACACGGGCGCGAACCTGGGACCTTCTGCACACATCAACAACGGTCGCCCACGAAGCATCGTTACCCATCGCTCCACAAAGGCCGCGGCCCTTGCAGAGCTTGTAGGTTTCAGAGCAGTGACGTAACTGATTGAAATGCTACTAGCGCGTACCCGCTAACTAGCTAGCCATTTCACATCCGTTACACTCACCCCCCTTTCAACCTCCTCCTTTTCCGCAGCAACCAGTGATCCGGGTCAACAGCATCAATGTAACAGTTTAACTTTACGGCGTCCCCTCGCCCCGACACGAGCGCGAACCAGGGACCCTCTGCACACATCAACAACAGTCACCCACGAAGCATCGTTACCCATCGCTCCACAAAGGCCACAGCCCTTGCAGAGCAAGGTGCAACCCTACTTGTAGGTTTCAGAGCAAGTGACGTAACTGATTGAAATGCTACTAGCGCGTACCCGCTAACTAGCTAGCCATTTCACATCCGTTACACATGGAAAACCCTAACCCTTAATGTAGCAGTCCATGGATACCCCTATCCCTTACTGTAGCAGTCCATGGAAAACCCTATCCCTTAATGTAGCAGTCCATGGATACCCCTATCCCTAACTGTAGCAGTCCATGGAAAACCCTATCCCTTACTGTAGCAGTCCATGGAAAACCCTAACCCTTAATGTAGCAGTCCATGGAAAACCCCATCCCTTACTGTAGCAGTCCATGGAAACCCCTGTCCCTTAATGTAGCAGTCCATGGAAAACCCTGTCCCTTAATGTAGCAGTCCATGGAAAACCCTAACCCTTAATGTAGCAGTCCATGGAAAACCCCAACCCTTACTGTAGCAGTCCATGGAAAACCCTGTCCCTTAATGTAGCAGTCCATGGAAAACCCTGTCCCTTACTGTAGCAGTCCATGGAAAACCCTGTCCCTTAATGTAGCAGTCCATGGAAAACCCTATCCCTTAATGTAGCAGTCCATGGAAAACCCTATCCCTTAATGTAGCAGTCCATGGATACCCCTATCCCTTACTGTAGCAGTCCATGGAAAACCCTATCCCTTAATGTAGCAGTCCATGGAAAACCCTATCCCTTAATGTAGCAGTCCATGGAAAACCCTATCCCTTAATGTAGCAGTCCATGGAAAACCCTAACCCTTAATGTAACAGTCCATGGAAAACCCTAACCCTTACTGTAGCAGTCCATGAGAGGACATGGAATGTGAGTGGGTGTGAGTGTGTTATAGTGTGTGTCTGTATGTGTGTTTTGTAGTGTGTGTTGTTATAGTGTGCGTTGTAGCGTGCGTTATAGCGTGCGTTATAGTGTGCAGTGTACTGTGCGTTATAGTGTGCGGTGTAGTGTGCGTTGTAGTGTGCGTTATACTGTGCGTTGTCGTAGTGTGTTGTAATGTGTGATATAGTGATATAGTGTGATATAGTGTGTTATAGTGTGTTATTATGTTATAGTGTGTTATTGTGTTATATTGTGATATAGTATATTATAGTGTGTTGTAGTGTGATATAGTGTATGTTATAGTGTGCTATAGTGTGTTATAGTGTGATATAGTGTGTTAGTGTGTTATTGTGTTATTGTGTGATATAGTGTGATATAGTGTGTCAGTGTGTTATAGTGTGTGTTATAGTGTGTGTTATAGTGTGTGTTATAGTGTGTGTTATAGTGTGTTTCATAGTGTGTTATAGTGTGCTATTGTGTTATAGTGTGTTATAGTGTGTTATAGTGTGTTATAGTGTGTTATAGTGTGTTATAGTGATATAGTGTGTTATAGTGTGTGATAGTGATATAGTGTGTTATAGTGTGTGATAGTGATATAGTGTGTTATAGTGTGAAAAAGCGTGTTATAGTGTGTGTTATAGTGTTATAGTGTCTTATAGTGTGTTATAGGGTGTTATAGTGTGTTATAGTTTGTGTTATAGTGTGGTATAGTGTGTTATAGTGTTGTAGTGTTTTATAGTGTGTTATTGTGTTATAGTGTGTTATAGTGTGATATAGTGTGTTATAGTGTGATAGTGTGTTATAGTGTGTTATAGTGTGTTATAGTGTGTTATAACGTGTCTTATAGTGTGTTATAGTGTTATAGTGTTATAGTGTGTTATAGTGTGTTATAGTGTGTTATAGTGTTGTTGTAGTGTTTTATAGTGTGTTATTGTGTTATAGTGTGTTATTGTGTTATAGTGTTATAGTGTGTTTTATATTGTGTTTTATAGTGTGTTATAGTGTTATAGTGTGTTATAGTGTGTTATAGTGTTAGAGTGTTTTATAGTGTGATATAGTGTGTGTTGTAGTGTGTTATAGTGTGTTATAGTGTGTATAACACTATAGTGTTATAGTGTGTTATAGTGTGTGTTATAGTGTGTTATAGTGTGATATAGTGTGTTATAGTGTTATTGTGTTTTAGTGTGTTATAGTGTGTTATAGCGTGATATAGTGTGTTACAGTGTGTTATAGTGTGTTATTTTGTGGTATAGTGTTATTGTGTTATAGTGTGATATAGTGTGTTAGTGTGTGTTAAAGTGTGTTATAGTGTGTATAACACTATAGTGTTATAGTGTGTTATAGTGTGTGTTATAGTGTGATATAGTGTGTTTTATAGTGTGTTATAGTGTGTTATAGTGTGTTATAGCGTGATATAGTGTGTGTTATAGTGTGGTATAGTGTGTTATTGTGTTATAGTGTGTTAGTGTGTGTTAAAGTGTGTTATAGTGTGATATATTGTGTCATAGTGTGATATAGTGTGTTATAGTGTGATATAGTGTGCTGTAGTGTTATAGTGTGTTATAGTGTGATATAGTGTGTTGTAGTGTTATAGTGTGTTATTGTGTTATAGTGTGGTATAGTGTTATAGTGTGATGTAGTGTGTTGTAGTGTTATAGTGTGTTGTAGTGTGTTATTGTGTTATAGTGTGTTATAGTGTGTTATAGTGTGATATAGTGTGATATAGTGTGTTGTAGTGTTATAGTGTGTTATAGTGTGTTATAGTGTTAGAGTGTTTTATAGTGTGATATAGTGTGTGTTGTAGTGTGTTATAGTGTGTTATAGTGTGTATAACACTATAGTGTTATAGTGTGTTATAGTGTGTGTTATAGTGTGTTATAGTGTGATATAGTGTGTTATAGTGTTATTGTGTTTTAGTGTGTTATAGTGTGTTATAGCGTGATATAGTGTGTTACAGTGTGTTATAGTGTGTTATTTTGTGGTATAGTGTTATTGTGTTATAGTGTGATATAGTGTGTTAGTGTGTGTTAAAGTGTGTTATAGTGTGTATAACACTATAGTGTTATAGTGTGTTATAGTGTGTGTTATAGTGTGATATAGTGTGTTTTATAGTGTGTTATAGTGTGTTATAGTGTGTTATAGCGTGATATAGTGTGTGTTATAGTGTGGTATAGTGTGTTATTGTGTTATAGTGTGTTAGTGTGTGTTAAAGTGTGTTATAGTGTGATATATTGTGTCATAGTGTGATATAGTGTGTTATAGTGTGATATAGTGTGCTGTAGTGTTATAGTGTGTTATAGTGTGATATAGTGTGTTGTAGTGTTATAGTGTGTTATTGTGTTATAGTGTGGTATAGTGTTATAGTGTGATGTAGTGTGTTGTAGTGTTATAGTGTGTTGTAGTGTGTTATTGTGTTATAGTGTGTTATAGTGTGTTATAGTGTGATATAGTGTGATATAGTGTGTTGTAGTGTTATAGTGTGTTGTAGTGTTATAGTGTGTTATTGTGTTATAGTGTGTTATGGTGTGTTATAGTGTGATGTAGTGTGTTGTAGTGTGTTGTAGTGTGATGTAGTGTGATGTAGTGTGTTATAGTGTGATGTAGTGTGTTATAGTGTGTGATGTAGTGTGTTATAGTGTTATAGTGTGTTATAATGTGTTATAGTGTGTTATAGTGTGTTGTAGTGTGATATAGTGTGATATAATGTGTGTTATAGTGTGTTATAGTGTGTTATAGTGTGTTATAATGTGTTATAGTGTGTTATAGTGTGTTGTAGTGTGTTGTAGTGTGTTGTAGTGTGTTGTAGTGTGATATAGTGTGTGTTATAGTGTGTTATAGTGTGTTATAGTGTGTTATAGTGTGTTATAGTGTGTTATAGTGTGTTGTAGTGTTATAGTGTGTTATTGTGTTATAGTGTGTTATAGTGTGTTATAGTGTGTTATAGTGTGTTGTAGTGTTATAGTGTGTTGTAGTGTTATAGTGTGTTATTGTGTTATAGTGTGTTACGGTGTGTTATAGTGTGATGTAGTGTGATGTAGTGTGATGTAGTGTGATGTAGTGTGATGTATTGTGTTGTAGTGTGTTGTAGTGTGATGTAGTGTGTTAGTGTGATGTAGTGTGTTATAGTGTGTGATGTAGTGTGTTATAGTGTTATATAGTGTTATAATGTGTTATAGTGTGTTATAGTGTGTTATAGTGTGTTGTAGTGTGATATAGTGTGTGTTATAGTGTGTTATAGTGTGTTATAATGTGTTATAGTGTGTTGTAGTGTGTTGTAGTGTGTTGTAGTGTGTTGTAGTGTGTTGTAGTGTGATATAGTGTGATATAGTGTGTGTTATAGTGTGTTATAGTGTGTTATAGTGTGTTATAGTGTGTTATAGTGTGTTATAGTGTGTTATAGTGTGTTGTAGTGTTATAGTGTGTTGTAGTGTTATAGTGTGTTATAGTGTGTTGTAGTGTGTTGTAGTGTGTTGTAGTGTGTTGTAGTGTGGTATAGTGTGTTAGTGTGTTTGTGTTATAGTGTGTTTGTGTTATATAGTGTTATATAGTGTGTTATATCGTGTTACATAGTGTTAGAGTGTGATATAGTGTGTTATAGTGTGTTATAGTGTGATATAGTATTATAGTGTGATACACCAGGGCCTGTTTGACTCTAATCTGATACCAGTGGCTCATCATGGGATGATGACATGACTACACTGATTCCTCCACAGACCGCACTGCACAGATCACACAGACCGCACAGATCGCACAGATCGCACAGAGCGCACAGACCGCACAGATCGCACAGACCGCACAGATCGCACAGACCGCACAGAGCGCACAGACCGCACAGATCGCACAGACCGCACAGACCACACAGATCACACAGACCGCACAGATCGCACAGACCGCACAGACCACACAGATCGCACAGACCGCACAGATCGCACAGATCGTAGACCACACAGATCACACAGACCGCACAGATCACACAGACCGCACAGATCACACAGATCACACAGACCGCACAGATCACACAGATCACACAGATCGCACAGACCGCACAGACCACACTAGACAAATACTAGGTCCTTATTACCTCAGCACACTCCTCCCGACAAGGTCTGTTACCAGATGGATGTGACGGGCTGTGGTGTAGATCGTAACGCCATGAAGATTATTCAATGACATAGGGAGATGAAGAGGGCCACTGCTCTGTCCAAGGAGAGCATGCGTGGCAGGACAAAACAGAACCTGAAAGGGCATTCATATGTTTGATTTTCAGCTGTCAATTAGTGAGGCATCGGCACGTGGTTGGTTATGTCTTATGGTATGTATGTGTGAAGTTGTAGGGGAAACGTCCACATCCACAGGTGTACACGCACACAATCCCTCTCTATTGTATTGTACCTGTATAGATTCAGCACAAAGGATGAGTAAATAATAAAAATGTTCCTGTTAGGAATATTCTTAAACTGCTGACGGTGTGTGAACAGGAATGACTGTCTCCACACACACTGTTGTTCAACAGTTATGCAGGGAGGTGATGACAACCATTATTTTAAGGAACCGGATAGGTCTCCTGGCCCACACTGTGGCCCGTGTGTGTGCCAGTGTCTGTGTATGTGTGTGACTTAATGTGTGTATGTCTGTGTCTGTGTGTGTGTATGTGTATGTGTGTGCCTTAATGTGTGCCTTAATGTGTGCATGTCTGTGTCTGTGTGTGTGTGTGTATGTGTGCGTGCGCGTGCATGTATGTGTCCGTGTGTGTGACGTAATGTGTGTGTGTGTGTGTGTGTGTGTATCTGTGTGTGAATGTGTCCGTGTGTGTGTGTGACTTAATGTGTGTGTGTATCTGTGTGTGAATGTGTGTATGTGTATGTGTGGGTGACTTAATGTGTGTGTGTCTGTGTGTGTGTGTGCGCGTGTGTGTGTGTCTGTGTGTGTGCGCGTGTGTGCACCTGCATGTATGTGTCCGTGTGTCTGTGTGTGTGTGACTTAATGTGTGTGTGTATGTGTGTGTGTCTGTGTGTGTGTGTGTGTGTGTGTGTATGTGTGCGTGACTTAATGTGTGTGTGTGTGTGTGTGTGTGTATGTCTGTGTGTGTGTGTGTGTGTGTGTGTGTATGTGTGTGTGTGTGTGTACGTGTGCGTGACTTATTGTGTGTGTATATGTCTGTGTCCGTGTGTCTGTGTGTGTGTGACTTAATGTGTGTGTGTATGTGTGTGTGTCTGTGTGTGTGTGTGTGTGTGTGTGTGTATGTGTGCGTGACTTAATGTGTGTGTGTGTGTATGTCTGTGTGTGTGTGTGTGTGTGTGTGTGTGTGTGTGTGTGTGTGTGTGTGTGTGTCTGTGTGTGTGTGTGTGACTTAATGTGTGTATGTGTGCGTGACTTAATGTGTGTGTATATGTCTCTGTGTGTGTGTGTGTGTGTGTGTGACTTAATGTGTGTATGTGTTAGTGGTAGAGTCATATTGAAATCCGTACCTTTATCTCAGTATGAGAACTAGAGAGCATCAGCCAAGCCTAAGGGCCAGCTCCTCATATCAAACACTATCAACACGATCAACCGTCACTGTGTCTCCCTAGAGACACAACAATCACTAATCAACCTTTCAGCTAAACTAATAGAAAACAAAATTACAAGAAAAGCCAATGCACTGGATGATTTCAATAATGTAGTGTCTTCATGGCCAAGGTACTGGATGAAGAGGGAAAGGATTTTGTGCTTTTCTTTTGTTTTCTGGAAGAGGGGGAGAAGGAAGAGAAAGGGAAAAATAGCTATTTAGGGGAATGTAAGATGTCTGTACCGTATATATTTGGATGCAATATTACTAATCATCATACAACATGATTTACAGAAAAAGAAAGCACTGCAGGCTCCTCCTGTTCCTGACAGACATTAATACCAGTCCCGAGCAAGGCTCAGGCTTTCAGAGCCTTGAGGGACACCGTCCTTTTCTTGTTCTCCCAGGGATATAGACTTTGTTGCAGTGTACACTTCACATAGCCACTCGCAGGATAGCGACAGGCCATGTTTCAAAACGTATAACACATTCAGTAAGAGAGGACTCGGAAGAACACGGTAGGCAGGGCTAAGAAAGCGTCAGGCTCCAGCTCCATTGGGAGAGAGGATGCTTTTGTGCGGCCTGGCACGGCCCCAAGCGGAGTCTGACAAACATATAAATCCACTCCCCGTAAAACCGCCTAAATCTGGTACGAGAGGAAGACTGCTCTAGCCAGATGAATATTTTACAGAGTAGAATACATGCTGAAACAGGGTCTTGTTCATTTGGAAGAAAACTTTTTAAAAGGATTAAAACAGGCAGGTACCCCTTGACCGTGTCCAATAACAGTGCAGATTTGTCTGTTTCTGAAACATAACATGTGCCTTCCTGATGTGCCTTCCTCAAGCTAACGACCATGTCAGCTCTCAGAATGGACCACTATATGCCCAGTAAACAAACACACTGCCTGCCTGCCTGCCTGCCTGCCACCACAAAAAAACACCAAAACAAGGTAAAGATACATCTAGATGGACTATGATGGTGACGGTGTGAGTGTGTTATGATTCAGTCCTTTAGAGAGTTATTTGGAGGTTATAAATGATGGGCTATCCACTACAGGTGATGCCGTAAGTGTTATTCTTCTCACTATATTATCGCTCCCCGAGGATTGTGGGTAGTGATCTGGCCACCTGGGAAATATTAGAGGTCCATTCAGACCTCTTCATTCATTTTGGGCCCATTATTCTCAATAAAAGTCAGGTCTGGCTCCACCACCGCGTGTCATTAAAAGGGTCCACTGAAAGGGGGGACCATGGAATGGAAAGGGGAAAGGGGAATAGATGGACTGGACGTGTCTTTTTAGAATGAGGCCCAGGAGAAATAAGCTCTGCCTACACATGGATGTGAATGTGTGTGTGCGAGCAAGAGAGATGGAGTATGTGTGTGTGTGTGTGTGTGTGTGTGTGTGTGTGTGTGTGTGTGTGTGTGTGTGTGTGTGTGTGTGTGTGTGTGTGTGTGTGTGTGTGTGTGTGTGTGTGTGTGTGTGTGTGTGTGTGTGTGTGTGTTCCTGGCGCGGGTTAGCTAAAGTGCCCTTATTGTATTGGGGAACATAAAGTCACCATGAAGTTGGCTAGCTAAAGTGCCCTTATTGCATTGGGGAACATAAAGTCACCATGAAGTTGGCTGGCTAAAGTGCCCTTATTGCATTGGGGAACATAAAGTCACCATGAAGTTGGCTGGCTAAAGTGCCCTTATTGCATTGGAGAACATAAAGTCACCATGAAGTTGGCTAGCTAAAGTGCCCTTATTACAGTGGGGAACATAAAGTATCCATAGAGTTGGCTAGAAGAGAACACACAAAAAATGACTCAATGCCCCATGATGCATTGGAGGACTTAACGTTTAGCTTAAAGCGGGGCCAATGATCATCTTAACCCAGATGATACCAAAGGACGACCAAAACATCCTGTAGGCTAAGCTACTAAAATCACACAGCTAATAAATATAGCCACTTCCATTCATCCGACGAAGACGTAACTATCTGAGGTTATTGTGCCTGTGAGGCTGCATTAGAAAGTGAACAGGGGTTAATGGAGGATTGTTTGATGTTGTGCTCGTGGGTGATAATCTTCTCATGTTCCCTTGGCCCAAATTCAGAGAATCAGAGCAGCAGTCCTTTGACAACACGCCCTGCCCCTACAGGCCTGGGCCTTCACACAACAACCCCAACCTCCAACACAGATTGCAATTATCATCAACTCCAACCTCCAACACTAAGATCTGTGTTTTAGCCTCTGGCCACCAGTGATGCTGAATGATGGGGAATTTCTCGGGAGAGAGAAAGGGGGGGGGGGGGGGAGGAAGTAGGGTGATAGAAATGGGGGGAAGGAAGTAGGGTGATAGAAAGGGGAAGGAAGTAGGATGATAGAAAGGGGGGAAGGAAGTAGGGTGATAGAAAGGGGAAGGAAGTAGGGTGATAGAAAGGGGGGGAAGGAAGTAGGATGATAGAAAGGGGGGGAAGGAAGTAGGGTGATAGAAAGGGGGGGAAGGAAGTACGGTGATAGAAAGGGGAAGGAAGTAGGATGATAGAAAGGGGGGGAAGGAAGTAGGGTGATAGAAAGGGGAAGGAAGTAGGGTGATAGAAAGGGGGGGAAGGAAGTAGGATGATAGAAAGGGGGGGAAGGAAGTAGGATGATAGAAAGGGGGGGAAGGAAGTAGGGTGATAGAAAGGGGGGGAAGGAAGTAGGATGATAGAAAGGGGGGGAAGGAAGTAGGGTGATAGAAAGGGGAAGGAAGTAGGGTGATAGAAAGGGGGGGAAGGAAGTAGGGTGATAGAAAGGGGGGGAAGGAAGTAGGGTGATAGAAAGGGGGGGAAGGAAGTAGGGTGATAGAAAGGGGGGGAAGGAAGTAGGGTGATAGAAAGGGGAAGGAAGTAGGGTGATAGAAAGGGGAAGGAAGTAGGGTGATAGAAAGGGGGGGAAGGAAGTAGGGTGATAGAAAGGGGAAGGAAGTAGGGTGATAGAAAGGGGAAGGAAGTAGGGTGATAGAAAGGGGAAGGAAGTAGGGTGATAGAAAGGGGGGGAAGGAAGTAGGATGATAGAAAGGGGGGGAAGGAAGTAGGGTGATAGAAAGGGGGGGAAGGAAGTAGGATGATAGAAAGGGGGGGAAGGAAGTAGGGTGATAGAAAGGGGGGGAAGTAGGGTGATAGAAAGGGGGGGAAGGAAGTACGGTGATAGAAAGGGGAAGGAAGTAGGGTGATAGAAAGGGGAAGGAAGTAGGGTGATAGAAAGGGGAAGGAAGTAGGGTGATAGAAAGGGGGGGAAGGAAGTAGGGTGATAGAAAGGGGAAGGAAGTAGGGTGATAGAAAGGGGGGGAAGGAAGTAGGGTGATAGAAAGGGGAAGGAAGTAGGGTGATAGAAAGGGGGGGAAGGAAGTAGGGTGATAGAAAGGGGAAGGAAGTAGGGTGATAGAAAGGGGGGGAAGGAAGTAGGGTGATAGAAAGGGGGGGAAGGAAGTAGGGTGATAGAAAGGGGGAGGGAGTAGGGTGATAGAAAGGGGGGGAAGGAAGTAGGGTGATAGAAAGGGGAAGGAAGTAGGGTGATAGAAAGGGGGGGAAGGAAGTAGGGTGATAGAAAGGGGAAGGAAGTAGGGTGATAGAAAGGGGAAGGAAGTAGGGTGATAGAAAGGGGAAGGAAGTAGGGTGATAGAAAGGGGGGGAAGGAAGTAGGGTGATAGAAAGGGGGGGAAGGAAGTAGGGTGATAGAAAGGGGGGGAAGGAAGTAGGATGATAGAAAGGGGGGGAAGGAAGTAGGGTGATAGAAAGGGGGGGAAGGAAGTAGGGTGATAGAAAGGGGAAGGAAGTAGGGTGATAGAAAGGGGAAGGAAGTAGGGTGATAGAAAGGGGGGGAAGGAAGTAGGGTGATAGAAAGGGGAAGGAAGTAGGGTGATAGAAAGGGGGGGAAGGAAGTAGGGTGATAGAAAGGGGGGGAAGGAAGTAGGGTGATAGAAAGGGGGGGAAGGAAGTAGGGTGATAGAAAGGGGGAGGGAGTAGGGTGATAGAAAGGGGGGGAAGGAAGTAGGGTGATAGAAAGGGGGGGAAGGAAGTAGGGTGATAGAAAGGGGGGGAAGGAAGTAGGGTGATAGAAAGGGGGGGAAGGAAGTAGGGTGATAGAAAGGGGAAGGAAGTAGGGTGATAGAAATGGGGGGAAGGAAGTAGGGTGATAGAAAGGGGAAGGAAGTAGGGTGATAGAAAGGGGGGGAAGGAAGTAGGGTGATAGAAAGGGGAAGGAAGTAGGGTGATAGAAAGGGGAAGGAAGTAGGGTGATAGAAAGGGGAAGGAAGTAGGGTGATAGAAAGGGGAAGGAAGTAGGGTGATAGAAAGGGGAAGGAAGTAGGGTGATAGAAAGGGGGGGAAGGAAGTAGGGTGATAGAAAGGGGAAGGAAGTAGGGTGATAGAAAGGGGAAGGAAGTAGGGTGATAGAAAGGGGAAGGAAGTAGGATGATAGAAAGGGGGGGAAGGAAGTAGGGTGATAGAAAGGGGAAGGAAGTAGGGTGATAGAAAGGGGGGGAAGGAAGTAGGGTGATAGAAAGGGGGGGAAGGAAGTAGGATGATAGAAAGGGGGGGAAGGAAGTAGGGTGATAGAAAGGGGGGGAAGGAAGTAGGGTGATAGAAAGGGGGGGAAGGAAGTAGGGTGATAGAAAGGGGAAGGAAGTAGGGTGATAGAAAGGGGAAGGAAGTAGGGTGATAGAAAGGGGAAGGAAGTAGGGTGATAGAAAGGGGGGAAGGAAGTAGGGTGATAGAAAGGGGGGAAGGAAGTAGGGTGATAGAAAGGGGGGGAAGGAAGTAGGGTGATAGAAAGGGGGGGAAGGAAGTAGGGTGATAGAAAGGGGAAGGAAGTAGGGTGATAGAAAGGGGGAGGGAAAGGGGGGGGAAGGAAGTAGGGTGATAGAAAGGGGAAGGAAGTAGGGTGATAGAAAGGGGGGGAAGGAAGTAGGGTGATAGAAAGGGGAAGGAAGTAGGGTGATAGAAAGGGGGGGAAGTAGGGTGATAGAAAGGGGAAGGAAGTAGGGTGATAGAAAGGGGGGGAAGGAAGTAGGGTGATAGAAAGGGGGGGAAGTAGGGTGATAGAAAGGGGGGGAAGGAAGTAGGGTGATAGAAAGGGGGGGAAGTAGGGTGATAGAAAGGGGGGGAAGTAGGGTGATAGAAAGGGGGGGAAGGAAGTAGGGTGATAGAAAGGGGGGGAAGTAGGGTGATAGAAAGGGGAAGGAAGTAGGGTGATAGAAAGGGGAAGGAAGTAGGGTGATAGAAAGGGGAAGGAAGTAGGGTGATAGAAAGGGGAAGGAAGTAGGGTGATAGAAAGGGGAAGGAAGTAGGGTGATAGAAAGGGGAAGGAAGTAGGGTGATAGAAAGGGGGAGGGAGTAGGGTGATAGAAAGGGGGAGGGAGTAGGGTGATAGAAAGGGGGGGAAGGAAGTAGGGTGATAGAAAGGGGAAGGAAGGAAGTAGGGTGATAGAAAGGGGAAGGAAGTAGGGTGATAGAAAGGGGGGGAAGGAAGTAGGGTGATAGAAAGGGGAAGGAAGTAGGGTGATAGAAAGGGGAAGGAAGTAGGGTGATAGAAAGGGGGGGAAGGAAGTAGGGTGATAGAAAGGGGGGGAAGGAAGTAGGGTGATAGAAAGGGGGGGAAGGAAGTAGGGTGATAGAAAGGGGAAGGAAGTAGGGTGATAGAAAGGGGAAGGAAGTAGGGTGATAGAAAGGGGGGGAAGGAAGTAGGGTGATAGAAAGGGGAAGGAAGTAGGGTGATAGAAAGGGGAAGGAAGTAGGGTGATAGAAAGGGGAAGGAAGTAGGATGATAGAAAGGGGGGGAAGGAAGTAGGGTGATAGAAAGGGGGGGAAGGAAGTAGGGTGATAGAAAGGGGAAGGAAGTAGGGTGATAGAAAGGGGAAGGAAGTAGGATGATAGAAAGGGGAAGGAAGTAGGGTGATAGAAAGGGGGGGAAGGAAGTAGGGTGATAGAAAGGGGGGGAAGTAGGGTGATAGAAAGGGGAAGGAAGTAGGGTGATAGAAAGGGGAAGGAAGTAGGGTGATAGAAAGGGGAAGGAAGTAGGGTGATAGAAAGGGGAAGGAAGTAGGGTGATAGAAAGGGGAAGGAAGTAGGGTGATAGAAAGGGGAAGGAAGTAGGGTGATAGAAAGGGGAAGGAAGTAGGGTGATAGAAAGGGGGAAGGAAGTAGGGTGATAGAAAGGGGGAAGGAAGTAGGGTGATAGAAAGGGGGGAAGGAAGTAGGGTGATAGAAAGGGGGGGAAGGAAGTAGGGTGATAGAAAGGGGAAGGAAGTAGGGTGATAGAAAGGGGGGAAGGAAGTAGGGTGATAGAAAGGGGAAGGAAGTAGGGTGATAGAAAGGGGAAGGAAGTAGGGTGATAGAAAGGGGGGGAAGGAAGTAGGGTGATAGAAAGGGGGGAAGGAAGTAGGGTGATAGAAAGGGGAAGGAAGTAGGGTGATAGAAAGGGGAAGGAAGTAGGGTGATAGAAAGGGGAAGGAAGTAGGGTGATAGAAAGGGGAAGGAAGTAGGGTGATAGAAAGGGGAAGGAAGTAGGGTGATAGAAAGGGGAAGGAAGTAGGATGATAGAAAGGGGGGAAGGAAGTAGGGTGATAGAAAGGGGGGGAAGGAAGTAGGGTGATAGAAAGGGGAAGGAAGTAGGGTGATAGAAAGGGGGAAGGAAGTAGGATGATAGAAAGGGGGGAAGGAAGTAGGGTGATAGAAAGGGGGGGAAGGAAGTAGGGTGATAGAAAGGGGAAGGAAGTAGGGTGATAGAAAGGGGGGGAAGGAAGTAGGGTGATAGAAAGGGGAAGGAAGTAGGGTGATAGAAGAGGGGAAGGAAGTAGGGTGATAGAAAGGGGGGAAGGAAGTAGGGTGATAGAAAGGGGGGGAAGGAAGTAGGGTGATAGAAAGGGGAAGGAAGTAGGGTGATAGAAAGGGGGGGAAGGAAGTAGGGTGATAGAAAGGGGGGGAAGGAAGTAGGGTGATAGAAAGGGGGGAAGGAAGTAGGGTGATAGAAAGGGGGGAAGGAAGTAGGGTGATAGAAAGGGGGGAAGGAAGTAGGGTGATAGAAAGGGGGGGAAGGAAGTAGGGTGATAGAAAGGGGGGGAAGGAAGTAGGGTGATAGAAAGGGGGGGAAGGAAGTAGGGTGATAGAAAGGGGAAGGAAGTAGGGTGATAGAAAGGGGAAGGAAGTAGGGTGATAGAAATGGGGGGAAGGAAGTAGGGTGATAGAAAGGGGAAGGAAGTAGGGTGATAGAAAGGGGGGGAAGGAAGTAGGGTGATAGAAAGGGGAAGGAAGTAGGGTGATAGAAAGGGGAAGGAAGTAGGGTGATAGAAAGGGGAAGGAAGTAGGGTGATAGAAAGGGGAAGGAAGTAGGGTGATAGAAAGGGGGGGAAGGAAGTAGGGTGATAGAAAGGGGAAGGAAGTAGGGTGATAGAAAGGGGAAGGAAGTAGGGTGATAGAAAGGGGGGGAAGGAAGTAGGGTGATAGAAAGGGGAAGGAAGTAGGGTGATAGAAAGGGGAAGGAAGTAGGATGATAGAAAGGGGGGGAAGGAAGTAGGGTGATAGAAAGGGGAAGGAAGTAGGGTGATAGAAAGGGGGGGAAGGAAGTAGGGTGATAGAAAGGGGGGGAAGGATGTAGGATGATAGAAAGGGGGGGAAGGAAGTAGGGTGATAGAAAGGGGAAGGAAGTAGGGTGATAGAAAGGGGAAGGAAGTAGGGTGATAGAAAGGGGAAGGAAGTAGGGTGATAGAAAGGGGGAGGGAAAGGGGGGGGAAGGAAGTAGGGTGATAGAAAGGGGAAGGAAGTAGGGTGATAGAAAGGGGGGGAAGGAAGTAGGGTGATAGAAAGGGGAAGGAAGTAGGGTGATAGAAAGGGGGGGAAGTAGGGTGATAGAAAGGGGAAGGAAGTATGGTGATAGAAAGGGGGGGAAGGAAGTAGGGTGATAGAAAGGGGGGGAAGTAGGGTGATAGAAAGGGGGGGAAGGAAGTAGGGTGATAGAAAGGGGGGGAAGTAGGGTGATAGAAAGGGGGGGAAGGAAGTAGGGTGATAGAAAGGGGGGGAAGGAAGTAGGGTGATAGAAAGGGGGGGAAGTAGGGTGATAGAAAGGGGAAGGAAGTAGGGTGATAGAAAGGGGAAGGAAGTAGGGTGATAGAAAGGGGAAGGAAGTAGGGTGATAGAAAGGGGAAGGAAGTAGGGTGATAGAAAGGGGAAGGAAGTAGGGTGATAGAAAGGGGGAGGGAGTAGGGTGATAGAAAGGGGGAGGGAGTAGGGTGATAGAAAGGGGGGGAAGGAAGTAGGGTGATAGAAAGGGGGGGAAGGAAGTAGGGTGATAGAAAGGGGGGGAAGGAAGTAGGGTGATAGAAAGGGGAAGGAAGTAGGGTGATAGAAAGGGGAAGGAAGTAGGGTGATAGAAAGGGGAAGGAAGTAGGGTGATAGAAAGGGGAAGGAAGTAGGGTGATAGAAAGGGGGGGAAGGAAGTAGGGTGATAGAAAGGGGGGGAAGGAAGTAGGGTGATAGAAAGGGGAAGGAAGTAGGGTGATAGAAAGGGGAAGGAAGTAGGGTGATAGAAAGGGGGGGAAGGAAGTAGGGTGATAGAAAGGGGAAGGAAGTAGGGTGATAGAAAGGGGAAGGAAGTAGGGTGATAGAAAGGGGGAAGGAAGTAGGGATGATAGAAAGGGGGGGAAGGAAGTAGGGTGATAGAAAGGGGAAGGAAGTAGGGTGATAGAAAGGGGAAGGAAGTAGGGTGATAGAAAGGGGGGGAAGGAAGTAGGGTGATAGAAAGGGGGGGAAGGAAGTAGGGTGATAGAAAGGGGAAGGAAGTAGGGTGATAGAAAGGGGGGGAAGGAAGTAGGGTGATAGAAAGGGGGGGAAGGAAGTAGGGTGATAGAAAGGGGGGGAAGGAAGTAGGGTGATAGAAAGGGGAAGGAAGTAGGGTGATAGAAAGGGGAAGGAAGTAGGATGATAGAAAGGGGGGGAAGGAAGTAGGGTGATAGAAAGGGGGGGAAGGAAGTAGGGTGATAGAAAGGGGGGGAAGGAAGTAGGGTGATAGAAAGGGGAAGGAAGTAGGGTGATAGAAAGGGGGAAGGAAGTAGGGTGATAGAAAGGGGGGAAGGAAGTAGGGTGATAGAAAGGGGGGGAAGGAAGTAGGGTGATAGAAAGGGGAAGGAAGTAGGGTGATAGAAAGGGGGGGAAGGAAGTAGGGTGATAGAAAGGGGGGGAAGGAAGTAGGGTGATAGAAAGGGGGGGAAGGAAGTAGGGTGATAGAAAGGGGGGGAAGGAAGTAGGGTGATAGAAAGGGGAAGGAAGTAGGATGATAGAAAGGGGGGGAAGGAAGTAGGGTGATAGAAAGGGGGGGAAGGAAGTAGGGTGATAGAAAGGGGAAGGAAGTAGGGTGATAGAAAGGGGGGAGGAAGTAGGGTGATAGAAAGGGGAAGGAAGTAGGGTGATAGAAAGGGGGGGAAGGAAGTAGGGTGATAGAAAGGGGGGAGGAAGTAGGGTGATAGAAAGGGGGGGAAGGAAGTAGGGTGATAGAAAGGGGGGGAAGGAAGTAGGGTGATAGAAAGGGGAAGGAAGTAGGGTGATAGAAAGGGGAAGGAAGTAGGATGATAGAAAGGGGGGGAAGGAAGTAGGGTGATAGAAAGGGGGGGAAGGAAGTAGGGTGATAGAAAGGGGGGGAAGGAAGTAGGGTGATAGAAAGGGGAAGGAAGTAGGGTGATAGAAAGGGGAAGGAAGTAGGGTGATAGAAAGGGGGGGAAGGAAGTAGGGTGATAGAAAGGGGGGGAAGGAAGTAGGGTGATAGAAAGGGGAAGGAAGTAGGGTGATAGAAAGGGGGGGAAGGAAGTAGGGTGATAGAAAGGGGGGGAAGGAAGTAGGGTGATAGAAAGGGGGGGAAGGAAGTAGGGTGATAGAAAGGGGGGGAAGGAAGTAGGGTGATAGAAAGGGGAAGGAAGTAGGATGATAGAAAGGGGGGGAAGGAAGTAGGGTGATAGAAAGGGGGGGAAGGAAGTAGGGTGATAGAAAGGGGAAGGAAGTAGGGTGATAGAAAGGGGGGGAAGTAGGGTGATAGAAAGGGGAAGGAAGTAGGGTGATAGAAAGGGGGGGAAGGAAGTAGGGTGATAGAAAGGGGGGGAAGTAGGGTGATAGAAAGGGGGGGAAGGAAGTAGGGTGATAGAAAGGGGGGAAGTAGGGTGATAGAAAGGGGGGGAAGGAAGTAGGGTGATAGAAAGGGGGGGAAGGAAGTAGGGTGATAGAAAGGGGGGGAAGGAAGTAGGGTGATAGAAAGGGGGGGAAGGAAGTAGGGTGATAGAAAGGGGGGGAAGTAGGGTGATAGAAAGGGGGGGAAGGAAGTAGGGTGATAGAAAGGGGAAGGAAGTAGGGTGATAGAAAGGGGAAGGAAGTAGGATGATAGAAAGGGGGGGAAGGAAGTAGGGTGATAGAAAGGGGGGGAAGGAAGTAGGGTGATAGAAAGGGGGGGAAGGAAGTAGGGTGATAGAAAGGGGAAGGAAGTAGGGTGATAGAAAGGGGGGAAGGAAGTAGGGTGATAGAAAGGGGAAGGAAGTAGGGTGATAGAAAGGGGGAAGGAAGTAGGGTGATAGAAAGGGGGAAGGAAGTAGGGTGATAGAAAGGGGGGGAAGGAAGTAGGGTGATAGAAAGGGGGAAGGGAGTAGGGTGATAGAAAGGGGGGGAAGGAAGTAGGGTGATAGAAAGGGGGAAGGAAGTAGGGTGATAGAAAGGGGAAGGAAGTAGGGTGATAGAAAGGGGAAGGAAGTAGGGTGATAGAAAGGGGAAGGAAGTAGGGTGATAGAAAGGGGAAGGAAGTAGGGTGATAGAAAGGGGAAGGAAGTAGGGTGATAGAAAGGGGGGGAAGGAAGTAGGGTGATAGAAAGGGGAAGGAAGTAGGGTGATAGAAAGGGGGGGAAGGAAGTAGGGTGATAGAAAGGGGAAGGAAGTAGGGTGATAGAAAGGGGGGGAAGGAAGTAGGGTGATAGAAAGGGGGGGAAGGAAGTAGGGTGATAGAAAGGGGAAGGAAGTAGGGTGATAGAAAGGGGGGGAAGGAAGTAGGGTGATAGAAAGGGGAAGGAAGTAGGGTGATAGAAAGGGGAAGGAAGTAGGGTGATAGAAAGGGGGAGGGAAAGATGCGGAGACAAGAAGAAAACGGGAAACATTGTTACTCCATTTTTTTTTTTTAAGAAATGAAGAGAGTTTCTGGGAGAGCGTGATAATGAAGACAGTTAATTCAGAAGTAGGCTGTGTGTGAGGAGATTAGTCTGCTAGCGGGCCGATACAGTCCACCGACTTGTCAAAGTAGCTGAGGGCAAGGCAGAGCTGCGGTGGAGGAGAGGAGAAAAAGAAGAGAGGTGCAGATGAGCGCTCTAGCGGGGCGATCATTTTAATTAAGAATTGGAGTTTGGGGTAAATAGGCATTTCCAGGTCAGCCTTAGCTGAGCCTGGCTACATGCCAAATGGTACCCTATTCCCTATTTAGTGCACTACTTTTGACCAGGACCCATAGGGATAAAAAGTAGTGCAGTAAACAGGGAGCCATTTGAGACACAAACCCTGTCTAGGTGGGTGAGTCTCACTGCTGCAGGGTTCTGGTCTGGGGAGCTGTCCACAGTGAGGTGGCGCTGAAATGGCAAGATTATGTGCCTGTAGCCTCTTTCTTCTCTGCACTCTTCTGTTCTCTTCACCTACAGTGCCTCAAGGGTCTCTCTCTTTCTTTTTCTCTCGCTCTCTCCTCTCTCTTTCCTTTATTATTTTCTCTTCACTTCTCCAAGTCATCCCTGTGGACAGACGTTCCCTTCTCTCTATGCTATACGGGTTTCTTTTCTCTTTACATTTTCAGCTCCTGTCAATTTAGGCCTAGATATATCGTCCTTTATCTTTCACTTCCCTCCATCTCTTACATTGCCCCTGTTTATTCCCCCCTTCCCCATCTCTTACCTTCCTCCTCTCTCTCTCTTACCTTCCTCCCCTCTCCATTACCTTCCTCTATCTCCATCTTGGGTTAGACCCCCCCCCCCCCCCCTTTAAGTCTCTCACTGTTGCCACTTGTTATAGACCCCCCTCAGCCCCCAGCTGTGCCCTGGACACCATATGTTAATGAATTGCCCCCCATTTATCTTTTGAGTTTGTACTGTTAGGTGACCGAAACTGGGATTTGCTAAACACCTTGGCCATCCTACAATCTAAGACAGATGCCCTCAATCTCACACAAATTATCATGGAACCTACCAGGTACAAGCCTAAATCTGTAAACATGGGCACCCTCATATATATCATCCTAACCAACCTGTCCTTTAAATACACCTCTGCTGTCTTCAACCAGGATCTCAACGATCACTGCCTCATTGCCTGCGTCTAATGGGTCCGCGGTGAAACGACCACCCCTCATCACTGTCAAACGCTCCCTAAAACACTTCTGCGAGCAGGCCTTTCTAATCGACCTGGCCCGGGTATCCTGGAAGGATATTGACCTCATTCCGTCAGTAGAGGATGCCTGGTCATTCTTTAAAAGTGCCATCTTAAATAAGCATGCCCCATTCAACAATTTTAGAACTAAGAACAGATGTAGCTCTTAGTTCACTCCAGACCTGACTGCCCTTGACCAACACAAAAAACATCCTGTGGCGTACTGCATTAGCATCGAATAGCCCCCGCGATAAGCAACTTTCAGGGAAGATAGGAACCAATACACACAGGCAGTCAGGAAAACAAAGGCTAGCTTTTTCAAACAGAAATTTGCATCCTGTAGCACAAACTCCAAAAAGTTCTGCGACACTATAAAGTCCATAGAGAATAAGAGCACCTCCTCCCAGCTGCCCACTGCACGGAGGCTAGGAAACACTGTCACCACTGATAAATCTACGATAATCGAGAATTTCAATAAGCATTTTTCTACGGCTGGCCATGCTTTCCACCTGGCTACCCCTACCCCGGTCAACAGCTCTGCACCCCCCACAGCAACTTGCTCAAGCCTCTCTCATTTCTCCTTCACCCAAATCCAGATAGCTGATGTTTTGAAAGAGCTGCAAAATCTGGACAAATAAACTGGGCTAGACAATCTGGACCCTCTCTTTCTAAAATGATCTGCCGCAATTGTTGCAAACCCTATTACTAGCCTGTTCAACCTCTCTTTCGTATTGTCTGAGATCCCTAAAGATTGGACAGCTGCCGCGGTCATCCCCCTCTTCAAAGGGGGTGACACTCTCGACCCAAACTGTTACAGACCTATACCTATCGTACCCTGCCTTTCTAAAGTCTTCGAAAGCCAAGTTAACCTGTTGAGGATGGGGGCGCTGTTGAGACTATTTATGCTAATTGGGTAATTTTTGAAACGGCTTCCCACAAAATCCTTGATCGTACAATATGCATATTATTATTATTATTGGATAGAAAACAGTCTATAGTTTCTATAGGAGTTGAAATTTTGTCTCTAAGTGGAACAGAGCCCATTCTACAGCAATTTCCCTGACATGGAGTCAGATTTCAGAAATGTTGGCCACTGTTCTGAAGTCAGTTAAAAGGGCACTGTTATTGCTATGACTATACGGACACTTCTTACGTCTTCCCCTGGATGCCTTTACGTGATGACGATTCCAATGGGGTCGATTGCGCGTTCACAGGCCCTATAAATTAAAAAACCCTATAGCTAGCAAGTCTTTTCTTGGTGCGTAACGCGCGTGGAGGACACCGAGCCGCCCCTGTTCCAAGCGTTAGTTTAGCCTGTTATATTTCTCCGGTCATCTTTTCACTCGTTATAGGAGTTAAAAACATCATAAGGTAGTTAATTTAAAGCGTTTTATAGCAATTTATATCCGTTTAGTGCGATTTTGGGACATTTATTTTTGAAACGATGTGAATAGCTGGGCACGCTTTTCAGTTCATCCCGAACGCAGTTGGCATTTCCACATGGCAAGAGGACAGCTTTCCACCAAAAGACGATTACTCCCAAGAAAGGATCCTTTGCCCAAGATACTGATGGAAGAACAGCTCAAGGTAGGACATTTTTATTATGATAAATCGTGTTTCTGTCGAAACATTTTGGTGGCTTAGGACGCCATGTTTTTTGACGTAGCTTCGCTTGGCGCAAACTGTATTGAAAAGTAAGGATAAATAAAAAAATGTAATTCCGCAATTGTATTAAGAATTAAATTGTCTATCAATCCCTGTCCACCCTATATTTTTTAGTCACGTTTATGAGTATTTATGTATAAGAGTAGATCACTGTCTAAGTGGCGCAAGGACATTTTCTGACCAGCTGAGCTACATTTCACATTGTCTAACCATGATTTTGGTGGCTAAATATAAACATTCTCGATCAAACTCTATATGGATTGTGTAATATGATGTTACAGGAGTGTCATCGGAAGAATTCTGAGAAGGTTAGTGAAAAAATTAATATCTTTTGGCGATGTTGACTTTTATCGCTCACTTTGGCTAGAATCAATGCTGGGCTGCTATGTGCTATGTGCTATGCTAATATAACGATTTATTGTGTTTTCGCTGTAAGACACTTAGAAAATCTGAAATATTGTCTGTATTCACAGGATCTGTGTCTTTCGATTCGTGTATGCTGTGTATTTTTACGAAATGTTTGATGATTAGTAAGTAGGTAAACACGTTGCTCTAAGTAGTTTTTCTATTCCATTTGTGACGGTGGGTGCAATTGTAACCTATGCCATCTACCTGAAATATGCACTTTTTTCTAACAAAACCTATCCCATACCATAAATATGTTATCAGACTGTCATCTGATGAGTTTTTTTGTTGGTTAGGGGCTATAAATATCTTAGTTTAGCCGAATTGGTGATGGCTACTGGTGTTGGTGGACAAATAAAAGATGGTGGATTATGCTAATGTGTTTTTAGGTAATAGATGTACATCTTTACATATTGTGTCTTCCCTGTAAAACATTTTAAAAATCGGACATGTTGACTGGATTCACAAGATCTGTGTCTTTCATTATCTGTATTGGACTTTAATGTGTGAAAGTTAAATATTTTAAAAAAATAATTTTTTTGAATTTCGCGGCACTGGTTTTTCAGTGGGGGGGGGGGGGGGGGTGTGCCGCTAGCGCCACGCTGATCCTAGACAGGTTAAGGAACATGGTCACTATTGGACCTCTGAAGCTATTCTCACATAAATACATATGCACTAACGATTGCTCACTCGGAAAAGCGATGCATTATATTTACGTGAAACTGGCTTCGATAGTTGAGCTTGTGATGTGAGGCTCTGGTTTGCCCAGTCGATGTCACCATTGTCCCTTGTAGATTCTTCCGGGTCGTTGTGCGAGAGGTTCACATGGTCTGAGAGGTTCATCTCTCTCTGGAGATGCTTCCTCGTCGGTCAGTGTTCTCGTACTAGATTTGCGTATATTTTCAGCTGCAGTCTGATATATGCTAGTTTAGTATGCACTTCTTTAGGTGATCAATTGTTCAGAGTTCATACCATTTCACGTGTGGAGCAAGCTCTTACATTTCCTGGCCTGTATAGTTGAAATTAGCCCTTTTCAACGTGGACAAGTCCTCTTGTTATTTGGAACTGAGTTGACTTTTGGTCACGGAGGCTTTTAATCAAGAGTGGAAAAGTGGCTGGTTCATCATTTCCAACCAATGTGTATTCACTTGGGCGGGGCCAGAGACTGGGCATATGTTACCATAAAACAAACACTTTTCATTTTAGAAGACTTAAATCACATTGTAATCTTTTCAAAAGTATTCTTACACTTAGTCAAACATGTTATCCAACCTTTAGATGCAAGCCTCATAATTGAGGACCTTGTACACCCAGAGTTAGTGTAATGTGGCTGTATAAAACTGACAGGATCGTAGCTGACTTCTCCACCGACCGTTTCCACATTCTCTAAATTAGGAATATTGTTTAATTCTCCAATTCTGGGATGTAGTAGAATAGGCGGGAGAGTCCCTTTATCTTCCTGTGAAATTCCTTCTCTGCATACTGCATGGTCAGGGAGAAAAGAGTTTACGACGTGGTTGTAAAGTCGAAAAACTACAGGACCCCCCCTCCTAACAGGAGAGGGGGGTTTGTTCACATCTTTGCTAGCCAATTCACTGAAAGGGCTAGCATCATGACAAAGTTATACATTCTCAAAATCTTCCCAGATCAATAAGAAATACACTAGCAGGTCTGGCTAATGGAATGCATCTCATGCCCTAGATTAGGATGTTTTGGTGAGGAAGCATTTTCTCAGAAAGCTGAAGCCAGAAGTGAGGAGGGAGGAAGAGAGAGTGATAGAGGGAGAGAGAGCAAGAGAGAGAGAGATATCTGACCACCCGCTGTGACAGACAGAAAGATGGGAAGGTCCATGTCCCACCCCTCCCCAAGCACTACTTAAAGTCAGCTTCCCAGCCAGACAGGCCATCAGACAGCTCATCAGACAGCCCATCCCAGACAACGAGGGTGGGACAACGAAGGTGGGTATGAGACGTTAAGATGTGATGTGAATACACCAAATACACACAAAAAAAATAGAATTTGGGGCCATTTCTCCAAAATGAACTTGACCTCGACTTCTTTGGTGTCTGTGTGTGTGTACATTTTACATTTACATTTTAGTCATTTAGCAGACGCTCTTATCCAGAGCGACTTACAGTAGAGTGCATACATTTTATTACATTTTTACATACTGAGACAAGGATATCCCTACCGGCCAAACCCTCCCTAACCCGGACGACGCTATGCCAATTGTGCGTCGCCCCACGGACCTCCCGGCTGCGGCCGGCTGCGACAGAGCCTGGGCGTGAACCCAGAGACTCTGGTGGCGCAGCTAGCACTGCGATGCAGTGCCCTAGACCACTGCGCCACCCGGGAGGCCCTCCCTCCCTGTGTACCTACAGTATGTGTGTTTGTTTTTGTTGCGGGAGCCATTCAAGAGCCACAAGGGCTTCAGATAGAGGGATAGAGAGAGAGAGAGAGAGAGAGAGACAGAGACAGAGACAGAGAGATGAATCACACATGCCCATGGCATGGTCTAAGGTCCTGGCTCTGCTAGTCTAGTCAGGCAGGCTGGAGGGAGGCTGATAATTAATCACAATAGGAGAAGCCTACAGGATATGTCCCATATCCCCAGGGTCATATTCCCAGGGCCATACACCCCCCCCCCGGCCTGCACCCTCAGGCCCCATGCCATGCACTGTAGGAGAGTGCTAGGGGGAGTGTGTAGGGTGGGATGATGATAGTGTGTACAGGGAGGCTGTACTGTACGTGGCTGAGTGAATCTGTCTGTCTGAGTTGAAGTGTATTTACTTGAGAGTGTGCTTAATTGTTTGATCCTGTCTGACTTACTCAGTGTGTTTGTGTGTGTGCTTGACCCTGTCTATGAGTTTGTGTGTGTGTGTATGTGTGTGTGTCTCTACAAGTCCACTTGTGTGTAGTCTCACGTGGACCGGGCCTGCCAGGGTCCATCAGGCTCACTCTGAGGCCCAGATGCTGGAGTCGGAGGCTGGCGAGCTTCACCAGCTGTTCCCCTCGGACGCCCAGACTTCATCCGGCCCTCTGTCTGCTTGTCCCGGCCCGTTCCCCAGCCAATCACAGAGGGGGGTATTGAGAGGTCACACTGACTGATGTGGACAGCAGGTCTGCACACAGCCTGCCCTCTTTAAAAACAACATCTCTCATGAGCAAAGTAACTTTGAGCTAAATAAATGAGGATGACTGTAGAGCGCGTCTGACTGGCTACTCCCGTCTTCAGCCAGAAGCTCTTTGAGGTTGGTTTAGGACATTATGTCGATGTTTAAATGCAGTTTCAATGTTATTAAGTGACCATACAGTAGCTATGGGTCTTAGCAAAGAGCACACTAGCACAGCCATAACTCCAAGTATGTGAATACACACCTCCACATATCCTACAAATAGACACACATGGAGGTTGCATGCCACCTTAATGTCAGAGCAGAGAAAGTAGGGCAGACCTACCATCACACGCATAGGATCAAAAAACTAGCTACACATTCCCTACTACATCACTGCACCACCCTAATCAAGGTATGGATCCAATCACTTTCAACTTCATTTTACTCCGGAGGAAAATTGTTTGTGCTACACAATCACACATTAAATCAGCGTTTCCCAAACCCTGTCATCAGGTCCCCAAGGGGTGCATGTTTTGTTTTTTGTCCCAGCACTACACAGCTGATTCAAATAATCAACTAATTATCAAGTTTTGATGATCAAGCAGGACTGAGTTTGTGAAATTTTGTATTAGGTAGACTTATCACACATAACACTTCATCTAACTTCATACGACAGACTCAGACAAAAGGGACAGCCAGACAGCCGTCCATCCTAACCACCGGACCCAATAAGCGAGGGTATGAGAGGTCCAGGAATAGCCCTGAGGATACAAGCAGAGAGTATAGCCCAGAGTGTGTCCCAAATGGCACCCTATTCCCTATATAGTGCTTTCTTACTTTTTTATCAGGGCCCATAGGGACACAGCCCAGGTGATTAACACAACACTGCTGCCTCTCCCTCTTCCGGCCTACCTCTACCACAACATGAAAGGCCAGAGAGGCAGAGAGGAGCCAGAGAGAGGGTAGAGAGGAGCCAGAGAGGGGGCAGAAGAGGAGCCAGAGAGGGGGCAGAAGAGGAGCCAGGGAGGGTGCAGAGAGGAGCCAGGGAGGGTGCAGAGAGGAGCCAGGGAGGGGGCAGAGAGGAGCCAGGGAGGGTGCAGAGAGGAGCCAGGGAGGGGGCAGAGAGGAGCCAGGGAGGGGGTAGAGAGGAGCCAGGGAGGGGAAGAAGAGGAGCCAGGGAGGGTGCAGAGAGGAGCCAGGGAGGGGGCAGAGAGGAGCCAGAGAGGGGGCAGAGAGGAGCCAGGGAGGGGAAGAAGAGGAGCCAGGGAGGGTGCAGAGAGGAGCCAGGGAGGGGGCAGAGAGGAGCCAGAGAGGGGGCAGAGAGGAGCCAGAGAGGGGGTAGAGAGGAGCCAGGGAGGGGGCAGAGAGGAGCCAGAGAGGGGGTAGAGAGGAGCCAGAGAGGGGGCAGAGAGGAGCCAGGGAGGGGGCAGAGAGGAGCCAGGGAGGGGGTAGAGAGGAGCCAGGGAGGGGGTAGAGAGGAGCCAGGGAGGGGGCAGAAGAGGAGCCAGACAGGGGAAGAAGAGGAGCCAGGGAGGGGGCAGAGAGGAGCCAGGGAGGGGAAGAAGAGGAGCCAGGGAGGGGGCAGAGAGGAGCCAGGGAGGGGGTAGAGAGGAGCCAGACAGGGGAAGAAGAGGAGCCAGGGAGGGTGCAGAGAGGAGCCAGGGAGGGTGCAGAGAGGAGCCAGGGAGGGGGCAGAGAGGAGCCAGACAGGGGAAGAAGAGGAGCCAGGGAGGGGGCAGAGAGGAGCCAGGGAGGGGGCAGAGAGGAGCCAGGGAGGGGGTAGAGAGGAGCCAGGGAGGGTGCAGAGAGGAGCCAGGGAGGGGGCAGAGAGGAGCCAGGGAGGGGGTAGAGAGGAGCCAGGGAGGGGGCAGAAGAGGAGCCAGACAGGGGAAGAAGAGGAGCCAGGGAGGGTGCAGAGAGGAGCCAGGGAGGGTGCAGAGAGGAGCCAGGGAGGGGGCAGAGAGGAGCCAGGGAGGGGGTAGAGAGGAGCCAGGGAGGGTGCAGAGAGGAGCCAGGGAGGGTGCAGAGAGGAGCCAGGGAGGGGGCAGAGAGGAGCCAGGGAGGGGGTAGAGAGGAGCCAGGGAGGGTGCAGAGAGGAGCCAGGGAGGGGAAGAAGAGGAGCCAGGGAGGGTGCAGAGAGGAGCCAGGGAGGGGGCAGAGAGGAGCCAGAGAGGGGGCAGAGAGGAGCCAGAGAGGGGGTAGAGAGGAGCCAGGGAGGGGGCAGAGAGGAGCCAGAGAGGGGGTAGAGAGGAGCCAGAGAGGGGGCAGAGAGGAGCCAGGGAGGGGGCAGAGAGGAGCCAGGGAGGGGGTAGAGAGGAGCCAGGGAGGGGGCAGAAGAGGAGCCAGACAGGGGAAGAAGAGGAGCCAGGGAGGGGGCAGAGAGGAGCCAGGGAGGGGAAGAAGAGGAGCCAGGGAGGGGGCAGAGAGGAGCCAGGGAGGGGGTAGAGAGGAGCCAGGGAGGGTGCAGAGAGGAGCCAGGGAGGGGGCAGAGAGGAGCCAGACAGGGGAAGAAGAGGAGCCAGGGAGGGGGCAGAGAGGAGCCAGGGAGGGGGCAGAGAGGAGCCAGGGAGGGGGTAGAGAGGAGCCAGGGAGGGTGCAGAGAGGAGCCAGGGAGGGGGCAGAGAGGAGCCAGGGAGGGGGTAGAGAGGAGCCAGGGAGGGGGCAGAAGAGGAGCCAGACAGGGGAAGAAGAGGAGCCAGGGAGGGTGCAGAGAGGAGCCAGGGAGGGTGCAGAGAGGAGCCAGGGAGGGGGCAGAGAGGAGCCAGGGAGGGGGTAGAGAGGAGCCAGGGAGGGTGCAGAGAGGAGCCAGGGAGGGTGCAGAGAGGAGCCAGGGAGGGGGCAGAGAGGAGCCAGGGAGGGGGTAGAGAGGAGCCAGGGAGGGGGCAGAGAGGAGCCAGGGAGGGGGCAGAGAGGAGCCAGAGAGGGGGTAGAGAGGAGCCAGAGAGGGGGCAGAGAGGAGCCAGAGAGGGGGTAGAGAGGAGCCAGGGAGGGGGCAGAGAGGAGCCAGAGAGGGGGTAGAGAGGAGCCAGGGAGGGTGCAGAGAGGAGCCAGAGAGGGGGTAGAGAGGAGCCAGAGAGGGGGCAGAGAGGAGCCAGGGAGGGGGTAGAGAGGAGCCAGGGAGGGGGCAGAGAGGAGCCAGGGAGGGGGCAGAGAGGAGCCAGAGAGGGGGCAGAGAGGAGCCAGGGAGGGTGCAGAGAGGAGCCAGAGAGGGGGCAGAGAGGAGCCAGAGAGGGGGCAGAGAGGAGCCAGAGAGGGGGCAGAGAGGAGCCAGGGAGGGGGCAGAAGAGGAGCCAGACAGGGGAAGAAGAGGAGCCAGGGAGGGGGCAGAGAGGAGCCAGGGAGGGTGCAGAGAGGAGCCAGGGAGGGGGCAGAGAGGAGCCAGGGAGGGTGCAGAGAGGAGCCAGGGAGGGGGCAGAGAGGAGCCAGGGAGGGGGTAGAGAGGAGCCAGGGAGGGTGCAGAGAGGAGCCAGGGAGGGTGCAGAGAGGAGCCAGGGAGGGGGCAGAGAGGAGCCAGAGAGGGGGTAGAGAGGAGCCAGGGAGGGGGCAGAGAGGAGCCAGACAGGGGAAGAAGAGGAGCCAGGGAGGGTGCAGAGAGGAGCCAGGGAGGGTGCAGAGAGGAGCCAGGGAGGGGGCAGAGAGGAGCCAGGGAGGGGGTAGAGAGGAGCCAGGGAGGGGGCAGAAGAGGAGCCAGACAGGGGAAGAAGAGGAGCCAGGGAGGGTGCAGAGAGGAGCCAGGGAGGGGGCAGAGAGGAGCCAGGGAGGGGGCAGAGAGGAGCCAGGGAGGGGGCAGAGAGGAGCCAGGGAGGGGGTAGAGAGGAGCCAGGGAGGGTGCAGAGAGGAGCCAGGGAGGGTGCAGAGAGGAGCCAGGGAGGGGGCAGAGAGGAGCCAGGGAGGGGGTAGAGAGGAGCCAGGGAGGGGGCAGAGAGGAGCCAGGGAGGGGGCAGAGAGGAGCCAGAGAGGGGGTAGAGAGGAGCCAGAGAGGGGGCAGAGAGGAGCCAGAGAGGGGGTAGAGAGGAGCCAGGGAGGGGGCAGAGAGGAGCCAGAGAGGGGGTAGAGAGGAGCCAGGGAGGGTGCAGAGAGGAGCCAGAGAGGGGGTAGAGAGGAGCCAGAGAGGGGGCAGAGAGGAGCCAGGGAGGGGGTAGAGAGGAGCCAGGGAGGGGGCAGAGAGGAGCCAGGGAGGGGGCAGAGAGGAGCCAGAGAGGGGGCAGAGAGGAGCCAGGGAGGGTGCAGAGAGGAGCCAGAGAGGGGGCAGAGAGGAGCCAGAGAGGGGGCAGAGAGGAGCCAGAGAGGGGGCAGAGAGGAGCCAGAGAGGGGGCAGAGAGGAGCCAGGGAGGGGGCAGAGAGGAGCCAGGGAGGGGGCAGAGAGGAGCCAGAGAGGGGGCAGAGAGGAGCCAGAGAGGGGGCAGAGAGGAGCCAGGGAGGGGGCAGAGAGGAGCCAGGGAGGGTGCAGAGAGGAGCCAGAGAGGGGGTAGAGAGGAGCCAGAGAGGGTGCAGAGAGGAGCCAGGGAGGGGGCAGAGAGGAGCCAGGGAGGGGGCAGAGAGGAGCCAGGGAGGGGGCAGAGAGGAGCCAGAGAGGGGGTAGAGAGGAGCCAGAGAGGGTGCAGAGAGGAGCCAGGGAGGGTGCAGAGAGGAGCCAGGGAGGGTGCAGAGAGGAGCCAGAGAGGTGGTAGAGAGGAGCCAGGGAGGGGGTAGAGAGGAGCCAGGGAGGGGGCAGAGAGGAGCCAGAGAGGGGGTAGAGAGGAGCCAGAGAGGGGGCAGAGAGGAGCCAGAGAGGGGGTAGAGAGGAGCCAGAGAGGGGGTAGAGAGGAGCCAGAGAGGGGGCAGAGAGGAGCCAGAGAGGGGGCAGAAGAGGAGCCAGAGAGGGGGCAGAAGAGGAGCCAGGGAGGGGGCAGAGAGGAGCCAGAGAGGGGGCAGAGAGGAGCCAGAGAGGGGGTAGAGAGGAGCTAGAGAGGGGGCAGAGAGGTTAGATTGGCCATTAATTAGAGTTGTTTTGCTCGGTGCTCCACAAGGGTGGGCAGGAATAATTGGGCGAGGGAAGAATTCTAGGTCATTGAACCCATCTAGATATTTGCACATACAGTACACACACACAAACACATATACACACATACACCTACACCTACCTGTTAGATATAGATATACACAGCTGTGTGAACACACGCTTGTAAACACTCATACACAAGTACACATCTCACAGCCATTTACATATGTTTGCATGCACACAGACAAGTCAAACATTTGGACACACCAACTCATTCAAGGGTTTTTCTTTATTTTTACTATTTTCTACATTGTAGAATAATAGTGAAGACATCAAAATGATGTAGTAAGCAAAAAAGTGTTAAACAAATCAAAACAAGTTTTATATTTGAGATTCTGGAAAGTAGTCACCTTGAGCCAATCAGTTGTGTTGTGACAAGGTAGGGGTGGTATACAGAAGTTAGCCTTATTCGGTAACAGACCAAGTTACTTTAAGACATGAAGGTCAGTCAATTCGGAAAATGTCTAGTGCAGTCGCAAAAACCATCAAGCGCTATGATGAAACTGTCTCTGATGAGGACCGCCACAGGAATGGAAGACCCAGAGTTACCTCTGCTGCAGAGGATAAGATCATTAGAGTTAACTGCACCTCAGACTGCAGCCCATATAAATGCTTCACAGAGTTCAAGTAACAGACACATCTCAACATCAACTGTTCAGAGGAGACTGCGTGAATCAGGCCTTCATGGTTGAATTGTTTTAAAGAAACCACTACTAAAGGACACCAATAATAAGAAGAGACTTGCTTGGACCAAGAAACACGAGTAATGGACATTAGACCAGTGGAAATCTGTCCTTTGGTCTGATGAGTTCAAATGTGAGATTTTTGGTTCCAACCACCGTGTCTTTGTGAGACGCAGAGTAGGTGAACGGATGATCTCTGCATGTGTAGTTCCCACCGTGAAGCACTGAGGAGGAGGTGTGATGGTGTGAGGGTGCTTTGCTGGTGACACTGTCTATGATTTATTTAGAATTTAAGACACACTTAACCAGCATGGCTACCACAACATTCTGCAGTGATACACCATCGCATCTGGTTTGCGTTTAGTGGGACTATCATTTGTTTTTCAACAGGAGAATAACCCAAAACCTACTTCCATGCTGTGTAAGGGCTATTTGACCAAGAAGGAGAGTGATGGAGTGCTGCATTAGATGACCTGGCCTCCACAATCACCTGACCTCATGGTTTGGGATGAGTGGGACCGCAGAGTGAAGGAAAAGCAGCCAACAAGTGCTCAGCATATGTGGGAACTCCTTCAAGACTGTTGGAAAAGCATTCCTCATGAAGCTGGCTGAGAGAATGCCAAGAGTGTACAAAGCTGTCATCAAGGAAAAGGGTGGCTACTTTGAAGAATCTCAAATATAAAATATACTTTCATTTGTTTAACCCTTTTTGGTTACTACGTGATTCCATATGTGTTATTTCTCAGTTTTGATGTCTTCACTATTATTCTACAATGTAGAAATTAGTACAAATGAATGAAAACCCTTGAATGTGTAGGTGTGTCCAAACTTTTGACTCGTACTGTACACCCACACACAATATCCACATCTCTCCTCCTCTTCTGTTCTTTTCAAAACAAAAATATTACCTCGCTGTGGCCGCAGCTCAAATAGTGAAATTAGTCAATATTGTTTACTCTCTCCAACTGACACACAGTCAGACAATGGTAATATTAACGGTGGGACTAACAACACACCTTCCAAAACAGCAGCGTTGGAAGTAGCCAGTCAGACAGCCCTTATCATAATTACAAAGAGCAACACAAAGAGAATTTCTACTTTGAAAGGAGCAGCCTCTTTACCTGAAGACGAAGGTTTGGGAGAATGAAAATATAAATTCCTGAAATGATTAAAGGGATTTAAGTGTCTCATTGTTTTATGTAAGCCGGGTTGATTGATGTTGATAAGTGCAGCAGCAGGACTTGATACTGAAAACACCAGCAGAGATAGAGACGTTTACACATCCATTATTTCGGACGATCATTTCATCATCATTTCAATTATAGGAAGCTGACTGACACATACATATTTAACTCGATACGTTGACTGAGAACACATTCTCATTTACAGAAACAACCTGGGGAATAGTTTCAGGGGCAAGGATGAATGAGCCAATAGGAAGCTGGGGATGGTTAGGTGGCCATGATGGTATGAGGGCCAGATTAGGAATTTAGCCATGACACCGGGATCTTTAGTGACCACAGAGAGTCAGGAAACCCGTTTAATGTCCCATCCGAAAGACGGCACCCTGCACAGGGCAATGTCCTCAATCACTGCCCTGGGGCATTGGGCTCTTTTTTTTTAGACAAGAGGAAAGAGTTCCTCTTACTGGCCCTCCACCACCACTTCCAGCAGCATCTGGTCTCCCATCCAGGGACTGACCAGGACCAACCCTGCTTATCTTTAGAGCCAAGCCAGCAGTGGGATGCACATACAAATGTATTCAAACACATTACTTATCTTGAAAAAAAAGGAAATGGAAATATTGGGTTTGAGCATCTCCTATTATTTGTATGACACGTATATACCACACGTTTGGTTCTGGGGCCACAATTCATATTTGAAGGTATAAAAGGTTAAGATATCAGCTCCTGACTGACGGACCACACATTGTTGTCGTCCCTGGCCCTCCTCCATCCAACTCTATTCATCACAACCCCCAACTATCAATCAAAATAATGAAAAAGACGACCAAATGCCAATGCCGTATAATAAAGCATATTAACTGCGGGTGCCTTTCAATCGGCCAATCAAACGACAGATGAGGCAGATGCCTGACAGAGAAGAAGACAGGGACATTATTAAGAGGAAGAATGAGCAGTGATTACTAATTAAAAAACTGATGGCTTTTGAGGGTTTTTTTTCTCCATGCTGGATGGATTCTTGTAATGATAATAGAGTGCTCTAGATGTCGCAGCTCTGGTGCTGAATTCTGAATGATACGTTTGGGCCATTGTGTTGTGAGGAAGTGGAGGGAGGGTTGGATAGCACCAGTGGTGACCCACTTTTGAGTGCCTTGTCTGTGTTTGGCATGCGCCACGCCACCCCTCCCTATCCGAATGCCCTTCAACAGAGTGGCCAAAGAGACTGGTCTAACTGCTCTGGCTCTCTGGTCGCCCTCCCTCAAACAGGCTGAGAGACACACTGACACCGAGACACCCTAACAACGAGACACTCTGACAACGAGACACTCTGACACCGAGACACACTGACACCGAGACACACTGACACCGAGACACTCTGACAACGAGACACTCTGACAACGAGACACTCTGACAACGAGACACTCTGACAACGAGACACTCTGACAACGAGACACTCTGACACCGAGACACTCTGACACCGAGACACTCTGACACCGAGACACTCTGACACCGAGACACTCTGACACCGAGACACTCTGACACCGAGACACTCTGACACCGAGACACTCTGACACCGAGACACTCTGACACCGAGACACTCTGACACCGAGACACTCTGACACCGAGACACTCTGACACCGAGACACTCTGACAACGAGACACTCTGACAACGAGACACTCTGACAACGAGACACTCTGACAACGAGACACTCTGACACCGAGACACTCTGACACCGAGACACTCTGACACCGAGACACTCTGACAACGAGACACTCTGACAACGAGACACTCTGACAACGAGACACTCTGACAACGAGACACTCTGACACCGAGACACTCTGACACCGAGACACTCTGACACCGAGACACTCTGACACCGAGACACTCTGACACCGAGACACTCTGACACCGAGACACTCTGACACCGAGACACTCTGACACCGAGACACCCTGACAACGAGACACCCTGACAACGAGACACCCTGACAACGAGACACTCTGACAACGAGACACTCTGACACTGAAACCGAGACACACTGACACTGAAACCGAGACACACTGACACTGAAACCGAGACACTCTGACACTGAAACCGAG
This sequence comes from Salvelinus fontinalis, assembly GCF_029448725.1. NCBI lineage: Eukaryota > Metazoa > Chordata > Actinopteri > Salmoniformes > Salmonidae > Salvelinus > Salvelinus fontinalis. Next base: position 45,806,617 of record NC_074675.1, read on the forward strand.
ACACACTGACACTGAAACCGAGACACTCTGACAACGAGACACTCTGACACTGAAACCGAGACACTCTGACACCGAGACACTCTGACAACGAGACACTCTGACAACGAGACACTCTGACAACGAGACACTCTGACAACGAGACACTCTGACAACGAGACACTCTGACAACGAGACACTCTGACACCGAGACACTCTGACACCGAGACACTCTGACACCGAGACACTCTGACACCGAGACACTCTGACACCGAGACACTCTGACAACGAGACACTCTGACAACGAGACACTCTGACAACGAGACACTCTGACAACGAGACACTCTGACAACGAGACACTCTGACAACGAGACACTCTGACACTGAAACCGAGACACACTGACACTGAAACACTGAGACACTGAGACACTCTGACACTGAGACACTGAGACACACTGACACTGAAACACTGAGACACTCTGACACTGAAACACTGAGACACTGAGACACACTGACACTGAAACACTGAGACACACTGACACTGAAACACTGAGACACTCTGACACTGAAACACTGAGACACACTGACACTGAAACACTGAGACACTCTGACACTGAAACACTGAGACACACTGACACTGAGACATACTGAGACATACTGACACTGAGACATACTGAGACATACTGACACTGAGACATACTGAGACATACTGACACTGAAACACTGAGACACTCTGACACTGAAAGTGTGTCTCAGTGTCAGTATGTCTCAGTGTTTCAGTGTCAGAGTGTCTCAGTGTTTCAGTGTCAGAGTGTCTCAGTGTTTCAGTGTCAGTGTGTCTCAGTGTCAGTATGTCTCAGTGTTTCAGTGTGTCTCAGTGTTTGTGTCAGTATGTCTCAGTGTTTCTCAGTGTCAGAGACATACTGACACTGAGACACACTGAGACATACTGACACAAACACTGAGACACACTGAAACACTGAGACATACTGACACACTGAGACACACTGAGACACACTGACACTGAAACACTGAGACACTCTGACACTGAAACACTGAGACACAGACACAATGACACACACAGACACACTAGCACACTGACACTGAGACACACACAGACACACTAGCACACTGACACTGAGACACACACAGACACACTGTAACTGAGACACACTGACACACACAGACACTGAGTCACACAGACACTGAGTCACACAGACACTGAGACACACTCTAACTGAGACACACTCTAACTGAGACACACTCTAACTGAGACACACTCTAACTGAGACACACTGGCACTTAGGCACTGAGACACACTCTAACTGAGACACACTTAGGCACTGAGACACACTTAGGCACTGAGACACACTTAGGCACTGAGACACACTTAGGCACTGATACACACTTAGGCACTGAGACACACTTAGGCACTGAGACACACTTAGGCACTGAGACACACTTAGGCACTGAGACACACTTAGGCACTGAGACACACTTAGATACTGAGACACTGAGAGACAAACAGGCACTGAGACACACTTAGGCACTGAGCCACTGAGAGACAAACAGGCACTGAGACACACTTAGATACTGAGACACAGATACACTAAGACACTGAGACACACTAACACTGAGACACTGAGAGACAAACATACACTGTGACACACTTAGATACTGAGACACACTAACACTGAGACACTGAGAGACAAACATACACTGTGACATACTTAGATACTGAGACACACTAACACTGAGACACTGAGAGACAAACATACACTGTGACACACTTAGATACTGAGACACACTAACACTGAGACACTGAGAGACAAACATACACTGTGACATACTTAGATACTGTGACACAGATACGCTAAGACACTGAGACACACTAACACTGAGAGACACTAACACTGAGACACTGAGACAGATTGACACTGAGACAGATTGACCCTGAGACAGACTGACACTGAGACAGACTGACACTGAGACAGACTGACACTAAAACACTGAGACACAGATACACTAAGACACAGACACACTAACACTGAGACACAGACACTGAGACAGACTTACACTGAGACACTGAGACAGATTGACACTGAGCCACTGAGACAGATTGACACTCAGACACTGAGACAGACTGATACTGAGACACACTGATACTGAGACACACTGAGACACTGAGACACTGAGACACACTGACGATAGAGTGCCCTGTCATTCAGAGGAGAGAGGGTGTGAGAGGGAGAATAAGGAAAGGCAGTGACTGTCTTGAGAGAAAGAGAAATAGAGAGTGGTATTAGAGAAAGGATGGGAGGCAGAGAGAATAAAAGAGAGGAAGCATGAGAGAGTGGGAGAAAGAGAGTGGGAGAAATAGGGAAAGTGAGATGGAGAGACAAAAGAAAAGCAAAAGAGTGGGAGAGGAAGAGAGCAGGAGAAAGAGTATGACGGGAGAGACAAAACAGAGGCAAAAAGAATGACAGAATGACAGGGCATTTGAGTCAGCGTTGATATCAACCAGTCATCAGATATGCAAATATCTTAACAAAAACAACACCATAGCCAATCCCAGATGTTCACCTTGAACCAGCAGCACGCATCGGCACAACGGAAAATAACAAAAGGACACTTGAATTAAAATACAGAGTTTAAAAATAAAAAAGAATTAGCTGGGAAACATGATGCACACCTTCCCTCCTCCACCTCATCCCTCCTCCCTCCTCCTTGAACCCAAGCTGTTAATAAGCACAACACACGCTCCCCTCTCTCTGTATAAAAAGCTAATCAGTTTGCCTCTCTTCTCCCCTGCAGGGAACCTTGTGTTTTGTACCTAGCAACTCCTTAATGAAGGAACCTTGTGATGCATCATGCAAAACAAGGAGGAATGTCCCTGAGCTAAACACAAAACCTTGGAGCTGCCTGGCTGGGAAGACATGCAGGCATGATAAGATGAAAGCATGTTGTGCTAGTTGGCGTAGTCGGCCGGCGGCCATTACGAGGCAGAAACTAGATCCGGTGCTCCAAAATGGAGGATATGGTAAGGGGAGGGCAAAGTGGCTCTGACAGTTTGTTGGAGCATAGTGGTGGTTGCAATACTAGTTGTGGGTTTGATTTCCACATGGATTACTGAAAACATGTGTTGACTGTAAGTCTCTTTGTATAAAAATAACTGAATCGCTTGCTACATTATGGTGTTATATCATCATGTGAACAAGTAGAATGATTTAGAAATATGGATTAAGCAGTCTATACATTTGGAATCTGGAGTGTTTTTCTGCTTGGTTCAGCAGCAGTTGTGTTTGTGTAAATGTGCTGCTAATTGAGGCTGGTAGCGGTTCCGTTAAGCTGGACGGACAGGTCTCAGGGGCTGAGGCTGTGTAGCAATCCTCCTCCCCTCCCCACATGCATGCACACATGAACACACACACCAAAGTGCAGTAACCCCAATTACCGGTAAAGTGGTGAAGCTGTTCAACACTTTGAGAAGGTAGCCAGATGCTTACATGCTGGCTAGCATCAACTGGAGGAAACAGGATGGTACAACAGAGACAGGTAACTACATTCTGGCCCAGAGAAGTCTGAAATGACAATGGGAGAACGAATAAGAGAGGGAGAGAGAGAAATAGAGAGGGAAACGAGTGGCACAGTAGTACCAGCTGTGTTGTGTGTATCGCTACAGTCTCTCTGTGTGTGTGTAACCAGAGCTACAAAGCTGTGTCAGTGGGGCTCAGTGTCTCTGCCCCTCTGTGCTGTTGTGACAGGGTCCTCTTAAGGACAGTCAAATTACCACTCCAGCTTTGTCCCCCTGAATCACCCTGCCTTCCTTGGACACAATTCAGTGTCCACTCTCCGCTCCTCACCTCTCCTCTCCGCTCCACACACACTCCTCTCCCAGCACACGCACTCCTCTCCCAGTACACACACACACACACTTACTCCAAACGAACAACACGAAAATCACCTAATCATCAAGCTTTGATAATTTAAATCAGCTGTGTAGCGTTAGGGCCCAAAAAATAAATGTGCACTCCTTGGGGTCCCCAGGAGCGCGTTTGGGAAACGCTGGCCTATGGAAAGAGATGTGGTAAATAGACATGAGCCACACCTGATTTAAGAATGGAGGATCCAAACACATGACACAAAAGGGTTGTTTTGTTTCGACGCGTTAAAGTGTGTCTCAGCTTCTGTAGCATTTCAAATCAGATGGTAATATGTGAACAAAGATAGAGAGTGTGCAGTTAGTGTGACATACAGAGGCATAACAATGTTTGTCAGTCAGACAGTGGTTATCTGATACCTGACGCAGATGTTCCGTGAATGCAACAAGACACACACACTGTTGTCAGTAAGGTGGGATAATTTGCAGCTGCAGCCCATCTGTTTCGAGCTGCAGTAGCTCATTTATTCCGTGCATAATTCATGATTTGTGGTCGTCCTATGCATTACACATTAATCTGGCAAGGTATCTTTGCTGCAATCCATACTGGCCCCTCCGCCCACCTGCCTCCTCGCTCGTCGCACTGAATCTTAATAAATCCACCCGCTTTACCCACGTGACAGTTTCACATCGAGGACCAACCAATGCCAATTCGGTTGAGTTTTACCGTCTTTTAAAGAAGCTGTAAAAATAATCTGCCGTCCATCAATGCCCCGTCCTTACACAGTACAGGTTTCTACTGCATTCCACAGTATGCTAACTGGGCATTGTGCCATAGCCCCTCATCTTCCTCGGTCTTCCTGCGCTGCATGGAAAGCTTAGGATCATCTCGGCTGTGAAAATGCACAGTACAAGCAGCATCCTCCCATTCTCCCAGCCTATGTGTGTGCATGTGTGTCTCTAGTCCGTGGTGTGTATGAGGTTCTCCTTCAACCATTTCCAGGGTAATTGGCAGAACAGCATACACACCAACATACTCTGCTAAAACGTCCCAGGATGAATGCACCTTTTCTTGAAATTCACAGAAAATCAGGGGTAGAAACTAATCGCAGGACAATTTCAGAGTTGGCTACCCCTGCCTGCCATGCACAACGACAAGGAAAGACAAAAGCTTTTTGAAACAGGCATTTAAACGGCCGCCCTGAGAAGCAGGTGAGGATGAGCTGAGGCGATGGACAGACACACAGAGGCCCAATCTCAATAGTCTACAGTGGCTTCCTCTCCTTCCCTTCATCCATCTGCATTGATTGGAAAATACTTGCCAGGTGAAAACAATCCGTGTACGCTCATCTGGATGTCTCTCCCCTGTTCTTTCTGATCAGTGGAACTAAAGGAGAGGAGACGGGGATAGGAAGAGACTTATTTATACTACTGTGTGACTCAGGGATCATGGTGCCAGGCGTTGGCATGATAGGATGTGAAAGGATGCCCTGACGCCCCACGTGACACAGGCTGCGTTTAGACAGGCAAACCAATTATGATAATTATTTTCTCACTAATTGGTCTTTTGACCAATTATATAGTACCAGTCAAAAGTTTGGACACACCTACTCATTCAAGTTTTAATTTTATTTTGACTATTTTCTACATTGTAGAATAACAGTGAAGACATCCCAATTATGAAATAAAACATGGAATCATGTACAAACCCCAAAAAGTGTAACAAAAATCTAAATATATTTTACATTTGAGATTCTTCAAAGTAGCCAGTCATTGCCTTGAAGACAGTGTTGCACGCTCTTGGCATTCTCTCAACCAGCTTCGTGAGGTAGTCACCTGGAAGGCATTTCAATTAACAGGTATGCCTTAAAAGTTAATTTGTGGAATTTATTTCCTTTTTAATGCGTTTGAGCCAATTACTTGTGTTGTGACAAGGTAGGGTGGTATACAGAAGATAGACCTATTTGGTATATGTTACATACACTTAGGTTAGAGTCATTAAAACTTGTTTTTCAACCACTCCACAAATTTCTTGTTAACAAACTATAGTTTTGGCAAGTCGGTTATGACATTTACTTTGTTCACGACACAAGTAATCTTTCCAACAATTGTTAACAGACAGATTATTTCACTTATAATTCACTGTATCACAATTCCAGTTGGTCAGACGTTTACAAACACTAAGTTGACTGTTCTTTTAAACAGCTTGGAAAATTCCAGAAAATGATGTCATGGCTTTAGAAGCTTCTGATAGGCTAATTGACATAACTTGAGTCAATTGGAGGTGTACCTGTGGATGTATTTCAAACTCAGTGCCTCTTTGCTTGACATCATGGGAAAATCAGAAGAAATCAGCCAAGACCTCAGAAAAACATTTGTAGACCTCCACAAGTCTGGGTCATCCTTGGGAGCAACTTTGAAATGCCTGAAGGTACCACATTCATCTGTACAAACAATAGTACGCAAGTATAAACACCATGGGACCACGCAGCCATCATACCACTCAGGAAGGAGATGTGTTCTGTCTCCTAGAGATGAATGTATTTTGGTAAGAAAAGTGCAAATTAATTCTAGAACAACAGCAAAAGACTTTGTGAAGATTCTGGAGGAAACAGATAAAAAGTATCTATATCCACAGTAAAACGAGTTCTATATCGACATAGCCTGAAATGCCGCTCAGTAAGGAAGAAGCCACTGCTTCAAAACCGCCATAAAAAAGCCAGACTACGGTTTGCAACTGTACATGGGGACAAAGATCATACTTTTTGGAAAATGTCCTCTGGTCTGATGAAACAAAAATAGAACTGTTTGGCTATAATGACCATCGTTATGTTTGGAGGAAAAAGGGAGATGCTTGCAAGCTGAAGAACACCATCCCAACCGTGAAGCACGGGGGTGGCAGCATCATGTTGTGGAGGTGCTTTGCTGCAGGAGGGACTGGTGCACTTCACAAAATAGATGGCTTCATGAGGATGGAAAATTATGTGGATATATTGAAGCAACATCTCAAGACATTGGTCAGGAAGTTAAAGCTTGGTCACAAATGGGTCTTCCAAATGGACAATGACCCAAGCATACTTCCAAAGTTGTGGCAAAATGGCTTAAGGATGACAAGTCATGGTATTGGAGTGGCCATCCCAAATCCCTGACCTCAATCCTATAGAAAATTTGTGGGCAAGGAGGCCTACAAACCTGACTCAGTTACATTAGGAGAAATGGGCCAAAATTCACGCAACTTATTGTGGGAAGCTAGTGGAAGGATACCCGAAACGTTTGACCCAAGTTAAACAATTTAAAGGCAATGCTACTAAATACAAATTGAGTGTATGTAAACTTCTAACCCAGTGGGAATGTGATGAAAGAAATAAAAGCTGAGATAAATCATTCTCTCTACTATTATTCTGACATTTGACATTCTTAAAATAAAGTGGTGATCCGAACTGACCTAAGACAGGGAGTTTTTACTAGAATTACATGTCAAGAATTGTGAAAAACTGAGTTTAAATGTATTTGGCTAAGGTGTTTGTAAACTTACGACTTCAACTGTATCTTCTTGCTCTTTTGCACCCCAGTATCTCTACTTGCACATCATCATTTGCACATCTATCACTCCAGTGTTAACGCTAAATTGTATTTTTTTACCTCTATGGCCTGTTTATTGCCTTACCTAATCTTCTACATTTGCACACACTGTAAATAGATTTTTCTATTGTGTTATTGACTGTATGTTTGTTTAATGTGTAACTCTGTGTTGTAGTTTTTTCGCCCTGCTTTGCTTTATCTTGGCCAGGTCGCAGTTGTAAATGAGAACTTGTTCTCAACTGGCCTACCTAGTTAAATAAATCTGAAAAAATAAATACAAATAAATAAATGAAACTGGCTCTCATGATGACTGCCACAGGAAAGGAAGACCCAGAGTTACCTCTGTTGCAGAGGATAAGTTCAGAAATTGCAGTCTAAATAAATGCTTCACAGAGTTCAAATATCAGACACATCTCAACATCAACTGTTCAGAGGAGACTGTGTGAATCAGGCCTTCATGGTCGAATTGCTGCAAATAAACCACTACTAAAGGACACCAATAATAAGAAGAGACTTGCTTGGCCAAGAAACATGAGTAATGGACATTAGACCGGTGGAAATCTGTCCTTTGGTCTGATGAGTCCAAATTTTAGATTTTTGGTTCTAACCGTCGTGTCTTTGTGAGACACAGAGTAGGTGAATGGATGATCTCACCAGGTGTGGTTTCCACCGTGAAGCATGGAGGAGGAGGTGTGACCGTGTGGGGGTGCTTTGCTGGTGACACTCTCTGTGATTTATTTAGAATTTAAGGCACACTTAACCAGCATGGCTACCACAGCATTCCGCAACGATACGCCATCCCATCTGGTTTGTGCTTAGTGGGACTATCATTTGTTTTTCAGCAGGACAATGACCTTAAACACACCTCCAGGCTGTTTAAGGGCTATTTGACCAAGAAGGAGAGTGATAGAGTGCTGCATCAGATGACCTGGCCTCCACAATCACCCAACCTCAACCCAATTGAGATGGTTTGGGAAGAGTTGGACCCCAGAGTGAAGGAAAAGCAGCCAACAAGTGCTCAGAATATGTGGGAACTTCTCCAAAACCGTTGGAAAAGCATTCCTCATGAAGCTGGTTGAGATAATGCCAAAAGTGTACAAAGCTGTCATCAAGGCAAAGGGTGGATACTTTGAATAATCTAAAATATATTTTGATTGTTTAACACTTTGGTTACTAAATCAAATAAAAAAAATAAATAAATGTTTTTGTCACATGCACATGGTTAGCAGATGTTAATGCGAGTGTAGCGAAATGCTTGTGCTTCTAGTTCCGACAATGCAGTAATAACCAACGAGTAATTTAACCTAACAATTACACAACTACTACCTTATACACACAAGTGTAAAGGGATAAAGAATATGTACATAAAGATATATGAATGAGTAATGGTACAGAACTGTGTAGGCAAGATGCAGTAGATTTTATCAAGTACAGTATATACATATGAGTATACTACATGATTCCATATGTGTTATTTCATAGTTTTGATGTCCTCACTATTATTCTACAATGTAGAAAAAAGTAAAATTAAAGAAAAACCCTGAAATGAGTAAGTGTGTTCAAACTTTTGACTGGTACTCTATATACAAACTATTCTCAGGTGTATTCCGTGAGTGGTGACATTACACTGTTGACACAGCTGTTACATTTCACACTTTTTCCACTCGCACTACCCCTCAACAAGCCGTTATCAGCATATGTTAAGGTGTGGGGGGACTAGACAGTAGTGACTAGAGTATAGCAATTAATTAAATAGAGTTATGTGTTTTCGTAGAAACGGCTTCTCCAGCTCTTCCCCAAAAGGCATCAAGACAACAGCTTGTGCCAGTTGTTGGATATGAAACAAAGTTTATAGTTTAATTAAAGCTAAAGTTTCTGTTTGCATTGGGACTCTGGGTTGTTCCTTCACCGTACACTAGCCGTCAGGGAGAAGAAGAGCCCGGTTGTAGCATCTCTGAGGCAGGCAGCAGTGGCACCAGAGACTTTTACAACTAAACCAAGATAGACCCCAGCCTGCTAAGCGAGGTGAAATATCTGTCTCATTGTTCTATCTGTGGTAGCGCCTTGTAGTCATCAGCATACACTTGTATGTTGCTTGATTTCCTGGTAGAATAAAATACGTTTTTAATGAGCTGGCAGGCCAGATTGGGATGATAGTAGTAAAGTGTCTAGATAGATGCTGGCTGCTGACTAATGCATTTTGATATTTACCAGGGACATTTCATGCTATGTCTTCTGTTTTCATTTTCATCATTCAATCAGTCTCTCTACCTGCCAGGAAGTATATGAGTGGCTCTGACCTTGATTGGTTTACTAATGCGGCGCCAAAATGCAGAGCCTTGCCCCTGTGTCCCCCCCCCCCATACATTTGACCCACGATTAGTTTCGTCCATCTCCTCTTCTTTTCCCTCCATCCTATCAAACACCACGCTATGCACTCCCCCTTTCATCCTCTCTCCCGACCCTTCCTCCATCTCTCCATCCTATCCTCCAATCTATCAAAGACCAGGCTGAGAACACCTCCTTTTCTCCTCTCATGCCCTCTCTATCCATCTCCTCTTCCTCCCTTCTATCCCTCCATCATTCTATTCAATATAGGCACTCCTTGTTCATCCTCTCTTCATCTCCCCCTCCTCTCTATCAGTCCACGTCATCCTCCTGTAGACTACAGGCGTGTAAATTGAGACTGCGTGACTATCTCCAACCTCAGCCTGGTAATTGAACCTACGCCTTATATCAGCCATTATGCCAATCACATTAGGCTGGTTCCACAGGGACCACAACCTTTAATCCCATCTGGGTTCACCCTGCGGGAAGAACGACAGTAGAGTCGTGACCGCCATTCACACACACACACACACACACACACACACACACACACACACACACACACACACACACACACACACACACACACACACACACACACACACACACACACACACACACGTGTGAGCAAGTAAGTGCGCACACACACACACACACATGTCCCCCCCCCCCCAAACACACACAGTGTGCATGTATCATCACACCATATACTTCCATATAGCTAGCTAAAGAGGATTAGCATATTTTGGGTTAGCCCGAGGCTAACTGTCATAATGATGAACAGGAAAATGGCCCACGGTTGGGGAGGGGGAGGCTAGCACGTTAGCAATGTTACCTGAATGTTTGCACGAGTTTAGTGATGATACGATTACTGTGCTGGTTTTTGAACCAGGTAAATTGGCAGTGCCATGGGTTCACCGGGTGTACCTGGCTAGCGATGCCATGCGTCATGGTTCCCCAAGCCAATATTGAGAAGAAGCAGATGGTCTGCCAACATTCACTATCATCAGTCCAGATGTGGAGCTAATCGTCATGGCAAACATGGCATATGAGGCACCCTGCGCTGACAGATCTAGCATGGAAAAGGTGTCTGTGTGTGTGTGCATCTGCAGAGGTTCCTGTGGCTCTCTGTGCTGAAAAATGCCCAGCCAACCCCGCATTCCTTCTCCCCTCTGCCACCTTGCCAGCTTTCATTGGCCATTAGTTAACTCTGGTGTGGGCTCTGCGTTTGTGTGTGTGCTCTGTGTGTTGTGTGTGTGTCTGTGTGTGTGTCTGTGTGTGTGTGTGTGTGTGTGTGTGTGTGTGTGTGTGTGTGTGTGTGTGTGTGTGTGTGTGTTCAGTTTGTTGTGTTGTGTGTGTGTGAGTGTTGTATGTGTGTATGTGTGTGTGTGTGTCTGTGTGTCTGTGTGTGTGTCTGTGTCTGTGTCTGTGTGTGTGTGTGTGTGTGTGTGTGTGTGTGTGTGTGTGTGTGTGTGTGTGTGTGTGTGTGTGTGTGTGTGTGTGTGTGTGTTCAGTTTGTTGTGTTGTGTGTATGTGTGTTCAGTTTGTTGTGTTGTGTGTATGTGTGTTCAGTTTGTTGTGTTGTGTGTATGTGTGTTCAGTTTGTTGTGTTGTGTGTATGTGTGTTCTGTGTATATCTATATTTTCAAGTCAAAGAGCAGTGACAAACTGCAGCATTCAATCCATCCCCTGTCTGGGACTCAGTACAGTAGGAAGCCTCAAACACAGCTGTAGGCTTGGCAGGGGGGAACCAGACCTCCAGAGCTACAGGGAGGGCCTGTCATGCCAAATAGTGTCTCCCTGCCAAATAGTGTCCCACCCTGCGGCCCTACGATCAGGGGCTTGTTAGGACCGCAGGAGAGGAGCCGTGGGTGTCCTGTGTGCTGCCTGCAGAGATTATCTCTCCCAGGTTGAGTTAGCGGGATGATCTAAAATGACACCCTATTCCCTATATAGTGCACTCTTTTTGACCAGGGCCTATAGGGTAGTGTACTATGTAGGGAGCCTACTTGCTGTTCAGTCATCTCCTTTCCTATCTGTGACAATAATGATGATGACACACTACATTTCCAAAAGTATCATGCGCATTAATATGGAGTTTGTCTCCCTTTGCTGCTATAACAGCCTCCACTCTTTTGGGAAGGCTTTCCCCTAGATGGTGAAACATTGCTGCAGGGACTTGTTTCCATTCAGCCACAAGAGCATTAGTGAGGTCTGGCACTAATGTTCGGCAATTAGGCCTGGCTTGCAGTCGGCGATCCAATTCATCCCAATGGTGTTCGATGGGGTTGAGGTCAGGGCTCTGTGCAGGCCAGTCAAGTTCTTCTACACCGATCTTGACAAAGCATTTCTGTATGGAGCTCGCTTTGTGCACGGGGGCATTGTCATGCTGAAACAGGAAAGGGCCTTCCCCAAACTGTTGCCACAAATTTGGAAGCACAGAATGGTTTAGAATGTCATTGTATACTGTAGCATTAAGATTTCCCTTCACTGGAACTAAGGGGCCTAGCCTGACCCATGAAAAACAGCCCCAGACCATTATTCCAACTCCACCAAACTTTACAGTTGGCACTATTAATTGGGACAGGTAGTGTTCTCCTGGCATCCACCAAACCCATATTTGTCCGTCGGACTGCCAGATGGTGAAGCGTGATTCATCACTCCAGAGAACACGTTTACACTGCTCCAGAGTCCAATGACGGGGAGCTTTACACCACTCCAGCTGATGCTTGGTATTGCGTATAGTGATTTTAGGCTTGTTTGGAATCCCATTTCTTGAAGCTCCCGACAAACAGTTCATGTGCTAACGTTGCTTCCAGAGGCAGTTTGGAACTCAGCAGTGAGTGTTGCAACCGAGGACAGACGATATTTACACGCTACGCGCTAGTGTGGCCTACCACTTCGTGACTGAGCAGTTGTTGTTCATAGACGTTTCCACTTCACAATAACAGCACTTACAGTTGACCGGGGCAGCTCTAGCAGGGCAGAAATTTGATGACTGACTTGCTGGAAAGGTGGCATCCTATGACGGTGCCACGTTGAAAGTCACTGAGCTCTTCAGTAAGGCCATTCTACTGCCAATGTTTGTCTATGGAGATTGCATGGCTGTGTGCTCGATTTTATACACCTGTCAGCAACGGGTGTGGTTGAAATAGACAAATCGACAAATTTGAAGGGGTGTCCACTTACTTTTGTATATACACAGTGCATTCGGGAAGGATTCAGACCCTTTGAGGTTTTCCACATTTTGTTATATTACAGCCTTACTCTTAAATTGATTTAATAGTTTTTTTTCTTCCCTTATATATCTACACACAACATCCCATAATGACATAGTAAAAACAGGTTTTCAGACAATTGTTAAGCAAAATAAAAACTATAAATATCACAAATGTCACAATATCACAAATATCGCATAAGTATTCAGACCCTTTACTCATTACTTTGTTGAAACACATTTGGCATCAATTACAGCCTCGAGTCTTCTTGGGTATGACGCTACAAGCTTGCTTCTCACATTCTTCTCTGCAGATCCTCTCAAGGTATGTCAGGCTGCGCAGCTATTTTCAGGTCTCTTCAGAGATGTTCGATCAGGTTCAAGTCTCTGGCTCTGGCTGGGCCACTCAAACACATTCAGACACAGCACTTGTCCTGAAACTACTCTTGCTTTCTCTTGGCTGTGTGCTTAGGGTTGTTGTCCTGTTGGAGGGTGAACCTTCGCCCCAGTCTGAGGTCCTTGAGCACTCTGGAGCAGGTTTTCATCAACAATCTCTATGTACTTTGCTCTGTTCATCTTTCCCTCGATCCTGACTGGTCTTCCAGTCTCTGTCGCTGAAAAACCTCCCCACAGCATGATGCTGCCACCACCATGCTTCACCGTAAGGATGGTGCCAGCTTTCCTCCAGATGTGACGCTTGGCATTCAGGCCAAAAAGTTCAATCTTAGTTTCATCAGACCAGAGAATCTTGTTTATCATGGTCTGAGAGTCCTTTAGGTGCCATTTGGTAAACTCCAGTCTGGCTGTCATGTGCCTTTTACTGAGGAGTGGCTTCCATCTGGCCACTCTAGCATAAAGGCCTTATTGGTGGAGTGATGCAGAGATGGTTGTCCTTCTGGAAGGTTCTCCCATTTCCACAGAGGTACTATGTAGCTCTGTCAGAGTGACCATTGTTTTCTTGATCCCTGACCAAGGTCCTTCTCCCACGATTGCTCAGTTTGCCCGGGTGGCCAGCTCTAGGAAGAGAATTGGTGGTTCCAAACTTCTTCCATTTAAGAATGATGGAGGCCATTGTGTTCTTGGGGACATGCAATGCTGCAGAAATGTTTTGGTACCCTTTCCCAGATGTGTGCTTCGACACGATCCTGTCTCTGAGCTCTACGGACAATACCTTTGACCTCATGACTTGGTTTTTGCTCTGACATGCACTGCCAACTATGTATAGACAGGTGTGTGCCTTTCCAAATCGTGTCCAATCAATTGAATTTACCACAGGTGGACTCCAAGTTGTAGAAAGATCTCAAGGAGGATCACTGGGAACAGGATACACCTAAGCTCAGTTTCGAGTCTCATAGCAAAGGGTCTGGATACTTATTTAAATATGGTATTTAATTTTAACATTTTTAATTAAACCATTTTATTTCATTATAGGGTATTGTGTGTAGATTGATGAGGAAAAAAATATTTTAATCCATTTCAGAGTAACTGTAACTGTAACATAAACAAAATCTGGAAAAAGTAATGGGTTCTGAATACTTTGCGAATGCACTGAAATGTATGTCTGCAGCTGTTCGTTGGGCATCACTGTTTACAATTACAGGATGTTGATTAGTTAGTCGATTGGTTTTGATTGAGTGTGAATCTAGAGAAATGTATTATGGGTGCTCAATAAGTCGAGCTGTTGAGGGTAAACAGATATTGCACTCTGGGTAGAAGCGATCAGCGTTCATCCATCAGAAACACGGCGACACGGTCGACTATTGCAGTTTTGTAATTATTGGGACATAGCATGGCCAATGTAAATGGCCAACGAGGGGATTGGATCACTTTCATCCGTCAAGCAAAATGGTGGAAAGTGGTTCTGCCCACTCTCATTTTTCAACCTAATAGCACGAATCGTGGACATTAACGCTACAGCACGCAAACCTATTCACAGTTTCCTCCACATCCAGAATCTTTACATAACATACGCAGTATATTGCCTCTAGTGCCAGAAGAGGATAGTAAATTGGGGGAGTTAAACCTAAGTTTCCCTGCACATACAAAACATAAACCTACATGTTACATATTCACTGACTCTACAGTAAGAGAAGAAAGTAGATTGAGGGAAGCTTTGCAAACGAAACTACTTCAGTATTGTCACGTTGGAGCAAGGTTAGAGTAGTGCGGTCCGGCTGGGGAGAGCTAATTTCATCGGTGTAATCAAACAGGCATGTGGGCTCAGCTAATTGCTCCGGGAAGTGATCGAGCTCTGAGTTGAGCAAACAAACCCTCAGATAGTTAAAGAATGCTGCAGTCAAGTCCTTTTCCGACTTGTTACGATGCAAGTGACTGCCTGCACCGCTGTCCCCTGCCATTCTTCTCCATTAGTTTGTTCCTCAAAACTTTTTCTCTAAGATACCGTAGTAGACGATGCCATGCTCCATCTCCACAGTGAGTGTACAACTTTCTCTCCTCCGTCCCCTCTCGGAAATTGTGACTTTAGGCTTCCTGCTATCTCCTCCTTTCAGCCCATTGGCGTCATTCTTTGTCCAAATCCTTGTTGGTATTTATTTGTCCCTACCACAATTTCTCTCAAATAAAGTTTCCAGCCGTTGTGACTTTACTCCATTTTCCCCAGTCTGACTCAAACTTTGGATATTATTTTACCTGACTTCCTTCCATACTAACAGGCTCTACCTACCCCTAAACTCGTCAGCCTGCCTGGACCATGGTGTTAAAAGACGTGTAGGTACATGTGACTCAGCAGAGAGAGCGAGAGCGTGCAAGAGAGAGCATGGAAGAGAGAGTGAGCGAGACAAAGAATGATATAACGAGAGAGAGAGGGGGAGAGAGAGTCCTGTCTGTTTGCTGACGTAACGTTTTAAGAAGCTGCAGTATTTTTGATTTAATGAGGACACCATTTGGACGCTGCAGGTTGCTTGATGAGGTGGGCTCACTAACTGGAAATTGGATTTACAGAGGAGACGATTACCTTTCATTTACTCCCTCCATCCCTCTCTCCCTCCCCTCACATACTGCGTCTGACAGACGTCATGTTTTCCACAAAGTATATTTTAACTGTTGGCTCACTCTTCTAACTCGTTGCTCATACATACACTTTCAAGCGTGTACGCTAACAATTCCGGAGTTTAAAAATAAATAAGTTGAAGTACAGAACGTCTTTTTAAAACACGGGTTGCCAATGGAATGGAATGAATCATTCAAAGTTGTTGTTCAGACTGGGAAAGAGAGGGAGAGAGAGAAACAGGATGGGAGATAGATAGTACGACTGGTTTCTCTTCCTTCCTCAGGCGATGTTCAATGAATGATGAACCCGAAGCTCTCTGCTTCCCAACTTCTCCCTGCACATGTAGCCATGATGGGGGGAGTCACATGTAGCCATGATGGGGGGAGTCACATGTAGCCATGATGGGGAGAGTCACATGAATCGCTAAATTACGTAGAACTTTTGAATAGATCGTCTTGATGGAAAGCGCTCTACCGCCTCCAGAACAGTATGTATTGTATGTGTGTGTGTGTGTGCTTTCCCATTCAGGGTAAGTACATACTCACAACAGCATATTCCCTTATGGCAAATCAAAGCGACAGTGAATTCTTTGCTGAGCCTCTTCTTGACTCAGTGTCTCTGTAAATTCCCACCACGGAGACCCAACCAGGATCTTAACATTGGAGCTTTTTTAGTTCTTCAGCATTCACACAATTACCTCATGCATTGAAAATGAGTGCCAAGAAAATAAACTTTTCTGCATTCCAATTTCTAGTAAAAAGCTGACGGGAGAAAGTTCTACCATTTGAGTGGGAAAACAAGAGCTTTGGTTTTCAGCTGGAGTCATTTCAAATCAAATGAACAATGCAGAGAGAAGACATGTAGTTACTGAGAGATAACACGAGACCTCTCTGAAATACAAATGGATGGCCCTCCCATTAGTAAAATGTAGTTTGTGCAAAAAAGGGTCAATGCAGATAGCCCAGGTAGCTTTTGGTTAACTATTTAACTAACTATTTAGCAGTCTTATGGCTTGGGGGTAGAACCTCTCTTGGTTCCAGTCTTGGTGCGTCGGTACTGCTTGCCATGCGGTAGCAAAGAGAACAGTCTACGACTTGGGTGGCTCGAGTCTTGGATAATGTTTAGGGCCTTCCTCTGACACCGCCTGGTACAGAAGTCATGGATGGCAAGGAGCTCGACCCTGTGATGTTCTGGGCCGTCTGCACTACCCTCTGTAGCGCCTTGAGGTCGGATGGCAAGCAGTTGCCATACCAAGCGGTGATGCAGCCAGTCAATAAGCCCTCGATGGTGCACCTGTAGAACATTTTGAGGATCTGAGGGCTCATGCCAAATCTTTTCAGCCTGCTGAGGGGGAAGTAATTTGTGTGCTGGTGATGGTGCGTGGCCAGCTGAGCCTTCAAATCCAATCTAAAGTGGTCTTTACAGTGGATTTGGCATAGCAATAACCACTTTTACAGAATAATATTCACTCCTTATCGGAGGGGCCGGTTACTCCAGTGGCTGATCCACATGAACACACACAGGGCCAATCTGACGGGCCTGAGCTTCGTGCCTCAGGTATCGCCGTCAAAGGAGTTCCATGGCGGATGGAAAGTGGAAGGAACTGTAAAAAAAATTCTCTGTTCACTGAGCTATAACCTCAATCCATCATATCAGTGAACCCTCCAGGATTAGGGTGAAAGAAGGAAGGAGCGAGGGAGAGGGAGGGAAAGAGAAAAAGAGAGAGCGAGAGAGAAGACAGGGATCTATTCAGAAACTCATCTCTGATATCACATGCAAAGGCAGATAACCTATCAAACTCATCTTTCTTCTACTTCTCCTCTTTTCTACACCTCTTCCTCCCCCTTCTTTTTCTAAACAACACAAAATGAATTGCCCGTTAGAGAAGGGGGAATTGATTTAACACACTAACAGACCCAGGAGGCGGAAAGCTGCATGAGTTCTGGGCATGCCGAGTACAACGATCTCTCTCTCACACACAAACAAACACACACCAGACGTATAGATTCACTAAAGATGCTGCAGTGAGATCTAAATAATACACACATCAATACACAGGTACACACACACACCTCTCTGGAACGAATTGTCTCGCAACACCCTGACCAACCCACTCCGACCAGGGTCGGTCTCAAGCTCAACCTCACTGGGAGAGGGACCGGCCAATGGAAAGGCTCCAGTTCTCTTCTCCTGCTGAGTAGTGAATTGGCAGATGGAGTGGCAGTTGGCTGTCTAGTTATCTAAATAGACAACATGACATCCATGAACATTCTGCTCAAGCTTACGCCTCATGGAATTTGAATTTGAATGAAACAGCACACATTCTCCCTTTATCTTCACAATTCACTTTCAACAGTCCAGTTTGCTATTCAGCAAGCATTTTAATTGACAGCGCCTCAACTATTCTTAACAGTGTGCATTTTGAAAAACAGTACAATGCCACACTGGTGTTAAACTATGTAGGGCTTCGCGAGGAGCGTGGCAGTGAGGGCGGCTGTGGTTTTAATCGAGGGTGCTCTCGGCACACGGGCTTTGAGTGCATTGAGTGGTTGGACCACACATCCGTATGTGAACTCTGCATGGCTGAACAGAGCTAAACATCTCTCTCCGTTTTCCCTCTTTCCTCTCCCTCTCTCTCTTCCTCCATCTCTCGCTTCATTGCATCCTCTCCATCTTTGCCCTAAAGTCCCCCATCTCTCTATCCTACAGCTCTCGCCAAATTTCTTTCTCTCTTCTGCTCCCCCCTCCCTCTCTCTCAGTCTCTGTCTTTCTCCCACTCTTTCTGTTTGTCAGATATACACTCTGTGTGGTTGACTGGCTCCAGAGATAGAAAACAGACCCACTGCTGCCCGTACAGAGGGCACAACCTCAGTCAGATAACAGAAACTCACTGAGGGAGACTCATCCGTGAGAGGATGTTTAGGGGAGAGCTGAGGAATACAGTTTGGTTACAAGTCAATACACATACATTTGAGTTGTATTTTAGTCTTTTAAAGTACACTGCATGGCATAGTGGAGAAGCAGACAGGGACAGAGAGGAACACATAAGCCTATACTGCTAGAGGAGATTACAAGGCTGAGCTGCAGAGCTGATATATGAGGAGCGATGCAGAGTGGAAATCTACAGCACCTCAGGACAAGACAGAACAGGTCAGTATAGGACAAGACAGGACAAGACAGGGCAAGATAAGAAAGGACAAGACAAGACAGGACAAGACAAGACAAGACAAGCGAGGACAGGACAGGAGAGGCTGGTAACTCAATCTACCCATTCTCTCTCCCTCTTTCTGTCTCTCCCTTTTGATCACTTTTACTTCCTCTCTCCATTTTCTCTCTCTTCCCCCTCTCTCCCTCCATCAATTTCTCTGATTTTCTGGCAATACCATTGGATTAACTCAGTGCTATTGGATTAACTCAATGCTATTGGATTAACTCAATACTATTGGATTAACTCAGTGATGTTGGATTGACTGAATACTATTGTATTAACTCAATGCTATTGGATTGACGCATTACTATTGGATTGACTCAATACTATTGGATTGATTCAATACTATTGGATTGACTCAATACTATTGGATTGACGCAATACTATTGGATTGACTCAATACCATTGGATTGACTCAATACTATTGGATTGACACAATACTATTGGATTGACTCAATGCTATTGGATTAACTCAATGCTATTGGATTAACTCAATGCTATTGGATTAACTCAATGCTATTGGATTAACTCAATGCTATTGGATTAACTCAGTGATGTTGGATTGACTGAATACTATTGTATTGACTCAATACTATTGGATTGACTCAATACTATTGGATTGACCCAATACTATTGGATTGACCCAGTGCTATTGGATAAACTCAGTGCTATTGGATAAACTCAGTGCTATTGGATAAACTCAGTGCTATTGGATAAACTCAGTGCTATTGGATTAACTCAGTGCTATTGGATAAACTCAGTGCTATTGGATAAACTCAGTACTATTGGATTAACTCAGTGCTATTGGATTAACTCAGTGCTATTGGATAAACTCAGTGCTATTGGATAAACTCAGTGCTATTGGATTAACTCAGTGCTATTGGATAAACTCAGTGCTATTGGATAAACTCAGTGCTATTGGATAAACTCAGTGCTATTGGATAAACTCAGTGCTATTGGATTAACTCAGTGCTATTGGATAAACTCAGTGCTATTGGATAAACTCAGTACTATTGGATTAACTCAGTGCTATTGGATTAACTCAGTGCTATTGGATAAACTCAGTGCTATTGGATAAACTCAGTGCTATTGGATTAACTCAGTGCTATTGGATTAACTCAGTGCTATTGGATTAACTCAGTGCTATTGGATAAACTCAGTGCTATTGGATAAACTCAGTGCTATTGGATAAACTCAGTGCTATTGGATTAACTCAGTGCTATTGGATTAACTCAGTGCTATTGGATAAACTCAGTACTATTGGATTAACTCAGTGCTATTGGATTAACTCAATAGTGTTGGCTTAACTCAGTGCTATTGGATAAACTCAGTGCTATTGGATTAACTCAATATTATTGGAGTAACGTAATATTATTGGATTAACTCAGTGCTATTGGATAAACTCAGTGCTATTGGATTAACTCAATGCTATTGGATTAACTCAATGCTATTGGATTGACTCAATACTATTGGATAAACTCAGTGCTATTGGATAAACTCAGTGCTATTGGAT
Organism: Salvelinus fontinalis; assembly: GCF_029448725.1. Lineage (NCBI taxonomy): Eukaryota > Metazoa > Chordata > Actinopteri > Salmoniformes > Salmonidae > Salvelinus > Salvelinus fontinalis. Next base: position 45,827,331 of record NC_074675.1, read on the forward strand.
TAACTCAGTGCTATTGGATTAACTCAGTGCTATTGGATTAACTCAGTGCTATTGGATTAACTCAATGCTATTGGATTAACTCAATGCTATTGGATTAACTCAATGCTATTGGATAAACTCAGTGCTATTGGATTAACTCAGTGCTATTGGATTAACTCAGTGCTATTGGATAAACTCAGTACTATTGGATTAACTCAGTACTATTGGATTAACTCAGTACTATTGGATTAACTCAGTGCTATTGGATTAACTCAATATTATTGGCTTAACTCAGTGCTATTGGATAAACTCAGTGCTATTGGATTAACTCAGTGCTATTGGATAAACTCAGTGCTATTGGATTAACTCAGTGCTATTGGATTAACTCAGTGCTATTGGATTAACTCAGTGCTATTGGATTAACTCAGTGCTATTGGATTAACTCAGTGCTATTGGATTAACTCAGTGCTATTGGATAAACTCAGTGCTATTGGATAAACTCAGTGCTATTGGATAAACTCAGTGCTATTGGATAAACTCAGTGCTATTGGATTAACTCAGTGCTATTGGATAAACTCAGTGCTATTGGATAAACTCAGTGCTATTGGATACACTCAATGCTATTGGATTAACTCAGTGCTATTGGATTAACTCAGTGCTATTGGATTAACTCAATACTATTGGATTAACTCAATGCTATTGGATTAACTCAATGCTATTGGATTGACTCAGTGCTATTGGATAAACTCAGTGCTATTGGATTAACTCAATACTATTGGCTTAACTCAGTACTATTGGATAAACTCAGTGCTATTGGATTAACTCAGTGCTATTGGATAAACTCAGTACTATTGGATAAACTCAGTGCTATTGGATTAACCTAGTGCTATTGGATTAACTCAATACTATTGGCTTAACTCAGTGCTATTGGATTATGTCAATATTATTGGATTAACTCAGTGCTATTGGATTAACTCAGTGCTATTGGATTAACTAAATACTATTGGATTAACTCAGTGCTGTTGGATTAACTCAGTGCTATTGGATGAACTCAATACTATTGGATTCACTCAATATTATTGGATAAACTCAGTGCTATTGGATTAACTCAGTGCTATTTGATTAACTCAGTGCTATTGGATTAACTCAGTGCTATTGGATTAACTCAGTGCTATTGGATTAACTCAGTGCTATTGGATTAACTCAGTGCTATTGGATTAACTCAGTGCTATTGGATTAACTCAGTGCTATTGGATTAACTCAGTGCTATTGGATTAACTCAGTGCTATTGGATAAACTCAATACTATTGGCTTAACTCAGTGCTATAGGATAAACTCAGTGCTATTGGATTAACTCAGTGCTATTGGATAAACTCAGTGCTATTGGATAAACTCAGTGCTATTGGATACACTCAATGCTATTGGATTAACTCAGTGCTATTGGATTAACTCAGTGCTATTGGATTAACTCAATACTATTGGATTAACTCAATGCTATTGGATTAACTCAATGCTATTGGATTGACTCAGTGCTATTGGATAAACTCAGTGCTATTGGATAAACTCAGTGCTATTGGATTAACTCAGTGCTATTGGATAAACTCAGTGCTATTGGATAAACTCAGTGCTATTGGATTAACTCAGTGCTATTGGATTAACTCAATACTATTGGCTTAACTCAGTACTATTGGATAAACTCAGTGCTATTGGATTAACTCAGTGCTATTGTTAACATCAGTGCTATTGGATAAACTCAGTACTATTGGATAAACTCAGTGCTATTGGATTAACCTAGTGCTATTGGATTAACTCAATACTATTGGCTTAACTCAGTGCTATTGGATTATGTCAATATTATTGGATTAACTCAGTGCTATTGGATTAACTCAGTGCTATTGGATTAACTAAATACTATTGGATTAACTCAGTGCTGTTGGATTAACTCAGTGCTATTGGATGAACTCAATACTATTGGATTCACTCAATATTATTGGATAAACTCAGTGCTATTGGATTAACTCAGTGCTATTTGATTAGCTCAGTGCTATTGGATTAACTCAATGCTATTGTCACGTTCCTGACCTATTTATGTTAGTTTGTTGTATGTGTTAGTTGGTCAGGACGTGAGTTTGGGTGGGCATTCTATGTTTTCTGTTTCTATGTTGGTTTATGGGTTGCCTGGTATGGCTCTTAATTAGAGGCAGGTGTTTGGCGTTCCTCTAATTGAGAGTCATATTTAGGTAGGTTGTTTCACAGTGTTCGTTGTGGGTGGTTGTCTCCTGTGTCAGTGTTTGTCGCACCATACGGGACTGTTCGGTTTGTTTGTTCATCGTCATTTATGTGTAGGCTATTTTCCCTGTTCGTGCGTTCTCGTGTTTTATTGTAAGTTCGTATGTCCAGGTTTGTCTACTCCGTTTTGTTAATTAGTCAAGTGTATTTCGTTTTCGTGTTTTTTCCGTCTTGTTTATTAAAATCATGTCTTCACAATCCGCTGCATCTTGTTTCCATCACTACTCCTCCTTTTCGGTTGAAGAGGAGGAGGACCACCGTTACAGCTATTGAATTAACTCAGTGCTATTTGATTAGCTCAGTGCTATTGTTAACCTCAGTGCTATTGGATTAACTCAGTGGTATTGGATTAACTCAATATTATTGGATTAACTCAATGCTAATGGATTAACTCAGTGCGATTGGATTAACTAAATACTATTGGATTAACTCAGTGCTATTGGATTAACTCAGTGCTATTGGATTCACTCAATGCTATTGGATTAACTCAATACATAGTTTCGATGTCTTCACTTTTATTCTACAATGTAGAAAGTATTAAAAATAAAGAAAAACCCTTGAATGATTAGGTGTGTCTAAACGTTTGACTGGTACTGTATATACGTTTTCTTTTATTGTCCAACAGCTGTAGCGTTAGATAGCATCAATGTAACGTGTTGCTGCATTGATGTTGTCACTGTCCATTATGTTCTTGCTTGATATCTATTTGTAAAACCAATAAAAACTATTGCAATATGAAACTGAGTGGAAAACATGGTCGTTGTGGATGTTGTTTCAAAGTCTAACACAATCAAACAGCGCTTTCTAAGGTGGTTATTCATTCAAAACACCCATATACATATTAGAGATCATGTATACACATAGGCCTATATATATATATATAAACAGAATTTAAATAATGATTGTACCAGTAAGAACACCTGCTCTTTCCATGACATAGACTGACCAGGTGAATCCAGGTGAAAGCTATGACCCCTTATTGATGTCACTTGTTAAATCCAGTGTATATAAAGCGGAGGAGACAGGTTAAATAAGGATTTTTAAGCCTTGAGACAGTTGAGACATGGATTGTGTCTGTGTGCCATTCAGAGGGTGAATGGGCAAGACAACAGATTCAAGGGGCCTTTGAACGGGCTATTTTAGTTTTAAACTCTGCATTGTTGGGAAGGGCTGGTAAGTAAGCATTTCACAGTAAAGTCTACACCAATTGCATTCGGCGCTGTGACAAATAACATTTGATTTGATTTGAAAATATGATCACTTGATGAGAAAACGTCTGTGCAGCCTGAGGCAAGGAAGCCTCAGCGTAAGCTTTTTTTGTGACTTTCTCAAATCATCAATAGCCTATTGTCGCATCATGGAGCCCATATATGCTTTGATTTCTAAGAGCAAATTTATGCACCCAAAAATGTGGTCGTAGGCGCCGTATGGAGGGTGTGTTGCAATTGCGGAGCCTCTGGAGGCACGTAGAGGCCAAACTGAGCTCCGCACTGCATCGCCGTAACCCTCCTATTGTGACAGTTTAAGAGGGCTCATGATTGGTTGACGGTAAATGAGGGCGGGAGATCGTGTATAAACACAAACTCACTTCCTTGACAACTTCCTTCACAACAGATACTAGAATGCCAAATCTGGGTGTTATCATTCAAATACTTCAGCTGCACTTGGCTGAGGTTGCCTGGTGCAATGGAACCAATCGAATCGGCCCAATAGTACAACAGTCCAAAATGGATCTGGCACTCTGGACAGAATCAATAGAAAGAACAAAGTATTTGAATGAAAACAAACACTATTTGAACCAATGCGTGTGGTGGATATAGCTTATGCACTCTTTAGCCGTAGTGAGTGAATGGGTGCTGTGGTGTACCCTCTATCCCCTCTTCCCCAGGGAATTAGATCAGCCAGGATACAGCAGGTCAGTCCTGCCTCCCTGCTCCTCCCTTCTCCCCTAACAGCGTATTGATCCTAGGGAGGCAATCTATTTACTAACTGGGCATTCACACCCAGAACTCACTGGGCATTCACAGCCTCATCGCCACCGCAACTACAAACACAGCAAGGGACCTGTTCTGTGCTAATACTTATCCACCTAGTTAGCTACCTTTCTACCTAGGTTCCTAGCCTACCTGGGTGGTTGCCTGTATTTCTCAGAATAGAATCAACCACAATGGTTAAAAGGTCTAACTATCCATTCATTGCTTAGACTTCATCTGGTCATTTTGGTTCAATCTCTGATTCCATACCGAGACAGTTTCCTGCAGCTGTGGAGTGTGAAACTAATCGGTGCTAATTGTCCCAGACTTGTAGGGGGGCACTCGCCTCTGAGCAGCCCCCCCCTGAGGGAGGAGACAGGAAAACCACGGAAAGCAGGAAGAGCACAGAGAGCCAGGTAGAGGCCTTCAGGCGAGGCTGTCAGCACTCCACCCATGTGGAGGATATTCATTAGTGGGCCGCAGAGGCAGGATTAATCGATAGCCGCCATGCCCCACGCACGCTGAGGAGAGGCTCCTCCCAAACCCACCAGGGCCCCATCTCGTTAATGCCAACGACCGCTGGCCCCCCTGCGCCAACATATCATTCATCAAACATTCCTTTTACGAGCACACACGGACGCACACACACACGCGCACACACACAACCCTATGTTTGGCTTGTGTCTTTTCTCCCCCGTCGGCAAGATGAAGGGGACTCCATTTTTTAAAGTGACATTCGTTTAAGAGGAAAAGGAAGAAGGGGAGGGGAGAGATGAGATTATGAGTGTGTCTATTCCTTAGCAGTGGTATTCAACTCTGGGGGGGAACTGCTGTGGGGCCTCAACATTTAGAGTACAGATTATTGTATGGAACAATATTCAAATGCTTTTGAGAAAAGTTTTTTTTTATTGGGTAAATGCATTTACTGGTGAATTTTTTGTGAATAGATGAAAATGTAATGAATTTAAGTTTATTTGTTGGTGTAAAAATGTTAATGTAGCAAAAAAGTGGTCCTCAGAAATTCTGGTGGAAAAATGGTAAGAGCCATACTTCACAGTGACCCTGAAATACACTTCTCCATCTTTTACGGAGAACCTGGCACCGTCACACTAGACATCAGATAGTATGGGTCTTCTGAGGAATGGGGCCCCTAACAAATAATCAGCGCTTGGCTTATTTAATGTGATGACCCAGGACAGCTCATTGACAAACAGACTGGCGGGGCCCAGACTCCTGGTCGCCTCTGCAATATAACTGCAGATGAGGTCAGGTCCGATAAAGCTGTTACCGTGACAACTCACACATTGTAAACATAACGACTGTCATTTGTTAGGACCACAGATATACACTGACTGTCTCTCCCTCGCTTTCTCCTCTAGAAGTTTGGTCCCGCTTGTCAGCTAACTTTAGAACTGTGGTGAATGATCTATAAATCACCTACAATTCAGAGAAATGGGCAATTCACCGTGATGATCCTGTAACTTAACAAGGAAGTGGCTTCTAAGAGATGACTGATAAGGGAACTATCTTCAGCATCGGTGACCCATCACTCCAAAATGGAGGCCGTTGAGTTGATGAATAACAAGCTCACTTTGTTGGCCATATAAAAGCACACAGTGGTCCGTCCCAAATGGAACCCTATGTTCTATATAGTGCACTAACTTGGACCAGAGCCCTTTTGGACCCTTTGTATGTGTGTGTGTGTGTGTGTGTGTGTGTGTCTCCCTCTCTTGGTGTGTGTGTGTGTGTGTGTGTGTGTGTGTGTGTGTGTGTGTGTGTGTGTGTGTGTGTGTGTGTGTGTGTGTGTGTGTGTGTGTGTAACTGTGTCTGTGTCTCCCTCTCTTGGTGTGTGTGTGTGTGTATCTCCCTCTCTTGGTGTGTGTGTGTGTGTATCTCCCTCTCTTGGTGTGTGTGTGTGTGCGTGCGTGCGTGCGTGCGTGCGTGCGTGCGTGCGTGCGTGCGTGCGTGCGTGCGTGCGTGCGTGCGTGCGTGCGTGCGTGCGTGCGTGTGTGTGTGTGTGTGTGTGTGTGTGCGTGCGTGCGTGTGTGTGTGTGTGTAACTGTGTCTGTGTCTCCCTCTCTTGGTGTGTGTGTGAAGGGCGGGGTGCTGTGAGCCAGACATAGGGCCAATGCATATCATTACTCAGACCAACCCCAGATGCAGCCCGGAGAGCCAGGCTTTGTGGTGTCACTGAGGGCTCCAATGGGCATCCGTCAACCCTGTGTTACTTCCTGTAATGAGAGGCTGCTGTGTTTGTATGTTGTGTCTGTCCTCACTTGTGGAGGCTACATGGAGACGGCTGGGTCGGGTAGGGAAGGAGATCCTGTGTACACACACATATATATAAATATATATATATATATATATATATATATATATATATATATATATATATATATGTCAGTGGAGGCTGCTGAGGGGAGTACGGCTCGAACCAAATGGAATGGAATCACCCACATGGAAACCATGTGTTTGGTGTATTTGATACCCTTCCACCTATTTTGCTCCAGCCATTACCACGAGGCCATCCTCCCCAATTAAGGTGCCACCAGCCTCCTGTGATATATATATATATATACTGTTGTGTTGTGACAAGGTAGGGGTGGTATACCAAGTCTATGTTATGGTAAGAACATATCAAATAAGCAAAGAGAACCGACAGTCCATCATTACCTTAAGACATGGAGGTCAGTCAATCAAGTGCAGTCGCAAACACAGTCAAGCGCTGTGATGAAACTGGCTCTCATGACGAATGCGACAGGAAAGGAAGACCCAGAGTTACCTCTGCTGCAGAGGATAAGCTCATCTGAGTTACCAGCCTCAGAAATTGCAGTCCAAATAAATGCTTCACAGAGTTCAAATATCAGACACATCTCAACATCAACTGTTCAGAGGAGACTGTGTGAATCCGGCCTTCATGGTCGAATTGCTGCAAAGAAGCCACTACTAAAGGACACCAATAAGAAGAAGAGACTTTCTTGGGCCAAGAAACACGAGCAATAGACATTAGACCGGTGGAAATCTGTCCTTTGGTCTGATGAGTCCAAATTTGAGATTTTTGGTTCCAACTGTTGTGTCTTTGTGAGATGCAGAGTAGGTGAATGGATGATCTCTGCATATGTAGTTCCCACCATAAAGCATGGAGGAGGAGGTGTGATGGTGTGAGGTGCTTTGCTGGTGACACTGTCAGTGATTTATTTAGAATTCAAGGCACACTTTTTATTTAGAATTCAAGGCACACTTAACCAGCATGGCTACCACAGCATTCTGCAGCGATACGCCATCCCATCTGGTTTGCGCTTAGTGGGACTATAATTTGTTCTTCAACAGGACAATGACCCAACACACCTCCATGCTGTGTAAGGGCTATTTGACCAAGAAGGAGAGTGATGGAGTGCTGCATCAGATGACCTGGCCTCCACAATCACCCAACCTCAACCCAATTGAGATGGTTTGGGATGAGTTGGATCGCAGAGTGAAGGAAATGCAGCTCAGTACTCAGAATATTTGGGAACTCCTTCAAGACTGTTAGAAAAGCATTCCAGGTGAAGTTGGTTGAGAGAATGCCAAGAGTGTGCAAAGCTGTCATCAAGGGTAGCAACTTTTGAAGAATATCAAATATAAAATATATTCTACATTGTAGTAAATAGTAAAAATAAAAATAAAACCCTTAGATGAGTATGTGTGTCCAAACTTTCGACTGGTACTGTTAATATTATTGTATTATTTTATATTGATATTAATAGACATACTTCTCTCTGTAAAGGCAGTCAATGTTGTTCTCCCCCTTAGACGAGAAGGAGCATGGATAGGACCAAGATGCGGATTGAGGGAAATAAGCCATCTTTTAATGAAAACAAGACACTACAAAACTACAAAACAACAAACGTGACTAACCTTCAACTGTTCATGTGTGGACACAGGAACAAACACCCACAAAACCCCAGTGAAACCCTGGCTGCCTTAGTATGACTCTCAATTAGAGACAAACGACACACACCTGTCTCTAATTGAGAATCATACCAGGCCGAACACAAAAACCAACCTAGAAATACAAAACATAGACTGCCCACCCAAAAACACACGCCCTGACCATAAACACATACAAAAACAACATAAAACAGGTCAGGACCGTTACAGAACCCCCCCCCTCAAGGTGCGAACGCCGGGCGCACCAGCACAAAGTCCAGGGGAGGGTCTGGGTGGGCAGTTGACCACGGTGGTGGCTCAGGCTGAGGGCGAGGTCCCCACCCCACCATAATCAATCCCCGCTTCTTTATCCCCCTCCCAATGACCACCCTCCCACTAACACCACCTAAATGAAGGGGCAGCACCGGGATAAGGGGCAGCACCGGGATAAGGGGCGGCAGGTCCTGGCTGAGGGACTCCGGCAGGTCCTGGCTGAGGGACTCCGGCAGGTCCTGGCTGAGGGACTCCGGCAGGTCCTGGCTGAGGGACTCCGGCAGGTCCTGGCTGAGGGACTCCGGCAGGTCCTGGCTGAGGGACTCCGGCAGGTCCTGGCTGAGGGACTCCGGCAGGTCCTGGCTGAGGGACTCCGGCAGGTCCGGGCTGAGGGACTCCGGCAAGTCCGGGCTGAGGGACTCCGGCAGGTCCGGGCTGAGGGACTCCGGCAGGTCCGGGCTGAGGCACTCCGGCAGGTCCGGGCTGAGGCACTCCGGCAGGTCCGGGCTGGACGGCTCTGGCAGGTCCGGGCTGGACGGCTCTGGCAGGTCCTGGCTGGACGGCTCTGGCAGGTCCTGGCTGGACGGCTCTGGCAGGTCCTGGCTGGACGGCTCTGGCAGGTCCTGGCTGGACGGCTCTGGCAGGTCCTGGCTGGACGGCTCTGGCAGGTCCTGGCTGGACAGCTCTGGCAGGTCATGGCAGGACGGCTCTGGCAGGTCATGGCAGGACGGCTCTGGCAGGTCATGGCAGGACGGCTCTGGCTGACTGAGACGCACTATGGGCCTGGTGCGTGGTACCGGAACTGGAGGTACCGGGCTGAGGGCACGCACCTCAGGGCGAGTGCGGGGAACAGGAACTGGGCACACTGGACTCTCGTGGCGCACTCTAGGCCTGGTGCGTGGTACCGGAACTGGAGGTACCGGGCTGGAGACACGCACCATAGGGAGAGTGCGTGGAAGAGGAACAGGGCTCTGGAGATGCACTGGAAGCCTGGTGCGTGGTGTAGGCACTGGTGGTACTGAACTGGGGTGGGAAGGTGGCGCCGGATATACCGGACCGTGAAGGAGGACACGTGCTCTTGAGCACCGAGCCTCCCCAACCCTACCAGGTTGAATGGTCCCCGTAGCCCTGCCAGTGCGGCGAGGTGGAATAGCCCGCACTGGGCTATGCAGGCGAACCGGGGACACCACCTGTAAGGCTGGTGCCATGTACGCCGGCCCGAGGAGACGTACTGGAGACCAGATACGTTGGGCCGGCTTCATGGCACTCGGCTCGATGCCCAACCTAGCCCTCCCAGTGCGGCAAGGTGGAATAGCCCGCACTGGGCTAAGCACGCGTACTGGGGACACCGTGCGCTTTACCGCATAACACGGTGTCTGACCAGTACGACGCCCTCTTACTCCACGGCAAGCCCGGGGAGTTGGCTCAGGTATCCAACCCGGCTTCGCCACACTCCCCTTTAGCCCCCCCTCCCAAGAAATTTTTGGGTGAGCCTCTCGGGCTTCCAGCCTCTCATACGTGCTGCCTCCTCATACCAGCGCTCCTGGGCTGTGGCTGCCTTCCTCTCCTCCCGAGAGCGGCGATTCTCTCCAACCCTTCCCCAGGGTCCCTTTCCGTCCATGATCTCCCAAGACCATTCCTCCTGTGTCCAGTGCCTTAGTTCCTTTTCTCTCTCCTCAATCCGCTTGGTCCTGTTATGGTGGGTGTTTCTGTAAAGGCAGTCAATGTTGTTCTCCCCCTTAGACGAGAAGGAGCATGGATAGGACCAAGATGCGGATTGAGGGAAATAAGCCATCTTTTAATGAAAACAAGACACTACAAAACTACAAAACAACAAACGTGACTAACCTTCAACTGTCCATGTGTGGACACAGGAACAAACACCCACAAAACCCCAGTGAAACCCTGGCTGCCTTAGTATGACTCTCAATTAGAGACAAACGACACACACCTGTCTCTAATTGAGAATCATACCAGGCCGAACACAAAAACCAACCTAGAAATACAAAACATAGACTGCCCACCCAAAAACACACGCCCTGACCATAAACACATACAAAAACAACATAAAACAGGTCAGGACCGTTCCACTCTCCTAGTCATGGAGAAACAAACAGTCACCTACTAGTGTGTTACAATGTAATTACATGGGTAAATCCATTGCGCTGGAATAAGGCCTGTGTAATGTAAAGTGAAAAGTGTCCCCACAGAACTTTCTGTATCTCTTTGAGCTCTGAGATGTAAGAGAGCTTTAGTGATACGGCAATCGATATCCAAAATCAAAATTGATTACCCCACAGACTATACCCACGTCAGACGTACTAGACACACGTCAGACTGAATTTACACTTGCCCATGAGACCCTTATAAAGCATCGTGTTATATGAAGGTACAGCCCCCAGTCCTGGTCCTACAGAAACTTGCCTCTGTCCTCTACCATGGAGCTGAAAGTAATTAAAGAATCAAAAGTAATTCCAGTGAGGGGGGGGGGGGGGGGGGGGGTAAAAAGAGCTGGGAGAAAGGCTGATGGCCTGAAGTGATGGGGGGAGGAATGGGAGGACAACAGAGAATAAGGACAACAGAGAGAGAGAGAGAGAGAAAATCAACAATGAGAGAGAATGAAGGAGCTGCTCAGACGTACAGACAGTCGGCAGGGTCAACCCAAGGTCAACCCAGCGCTCATCAGCCCTATAACGAAACCTACAGACCCGTAATTCACTCACACTGATACTGGCTACGTCCAAAATGGTACCCCATTCCCTATGTAGTGCACTACTTTTGACCAGCGCCCGTAAGGAATAGGCTGCCATCTGGACTCACCACTGATATACCCACTGTGATGATACAAAGTCGATGGGATGTGATGGAAGCCCCTGATGATATAGTGTGATATAGAAGGCTAGGTGATATTGTGTGATATAGAAGGCTAGGTGATATTGTGTGATATAGGAGGATAGGTGATATAGAAGGCTAGGTGACATCGTGTGATATAGATGCTAGGTGATATAGAAGGCTAGTTGATATTGTGTGATATAGAAGGCCAGATGATATAGAAGGCTAGGTGATATAGAAGGCTAGGTGATATAAAAGGCTAGGTGATATAGAAGGCTAGGTGATATAAAAGGCTAGGTGATATAAAAGGCTAGGTGATATAAAAGGCTAGGTGATATAGAAGGCTAGGTGATATAAAAGGCTAGGTGATATAGAATGCCATGTGATATCGTGTGATACAGATGCTAGGTGATATAAAAGGCTAGGTGATATTGTGTGATATATAAGGTTAGGTGATATAGAAGGCTAGGTGATATTGTGTTATATAGATGCTAGGTGATATAGAAGGCTAGGTGATACAGTGTGATATAAAAGGCTAGGTGATATAGAAGGCTAGGTGATATAGTGTGATATAGATGCTAGGTGATATAGAAGGCTAGGTGATATAGTGTAAAATAGAAGGCTATGTGATATAGAAGGCTCGGTGATATCGTGTAATACAGACGGCTAGGTGATATAGAAGGCTAGGTGATATACAAGGCTAGGTGATATAACAGGCTAGGTGATATAGAATGATAGGTGATATCATGTGATATAGAAGGCTAGCTGATATCGTGTGATATAGAAGGCTAGGTGATATAGAGAACTAGGCAATATAGAAGGCTTGGTGATATAGAATGCCAGGTGATATAGAAGGCTAGGTGATATAGAAGGCTAGGTAATATAAAAAGGTAGGTGATATAGAAGGCCATGTGATATAGAAGGCTAGTTGATATCATGTGATATAGAAGGCTAGCTGATAAGGTGTGATATAGAAGACTAGGTGATATAGAAGGCTAGGTGATATAGAATGCTAGGTGATATAGAATGTTAGGTGATATAGAAGGCTAGGTGATATAGAAAGTTATGTGATATAGAAGGCTGGGTGATATAGAGTGATGTAGAAGGCTAGGTGATATAGAAGGCTAGGTGATATAGAAGGTTAGGTGATATAGAAGGCTAGGTGATATAGAATGATGGGTGATATAGAGTGATGTAGAAGGCTAGGTGATATGGAAGGCTAGGTGATATAGAAGGTTAGGTGATATAGAAGGCTAGGTGATATAGAAGGCTAGGTGATATAGAAGGCTAGGTGATATAGAAGGATGGGTGATATAGAATGCTAGGTGATATAGAAGGCTAGGTGATATAGAAGGCTATGTGATATAGAAGGTTAGGTGATATAGAAGGCTATGTGATATAGAATGATGGGTGATATAGAGTGATGTAGAAGGCTAGGTGATATAGAAGGCTAGGTGATATAGAAGGCTAGGTGATATAGAAGGTTAGGTGATATAGAAGGCTAGGTGATATAGAATGATGGGTGATATAGAGTGATGTAGAAGGCTAGGTGATATAGAAGGCTAGGTGATATAGAAGGTTAGGTGATATAGAAGGCTAGGTGATATAGAAGGCTAGGTGATATAGAAGGATGGGTGATATAGA
>NC_074675.1:45845229-45945229 GCF_029448725.1 Salvelinus fontinalis
TCTCTTGTCCCTCTCCTGTCCATCCAATCTCTTGTCCCTCTCCTGTCCATCCAATCTCTTGTCCCTCTCCTGTCCATCCAATCTCTTGTCCCTCTCCTGTCCATCCAATCTCCTGTCCCTCTCCTGTCCATCCAATCTCTTGTCCCTCTCCTGTCCATCCAATCTCCTGTCCCTCTCCTGTCCATCCAATCTCTTGTCCCTCTCCTGTCCATCCAATATCTTGTCCCTCTCCTGTCCATCCAATCTCTTGTCCCTCTCCTGTCCATCCAATCTCTTGTCCCTCTCCTGTCCATCCAATCTCCTGTCCCTAAAACGTATTATCCCTCCAACCTACTAACATATTGTCCATCCAATCTCTTGTCCCTCTCCTGTCCATCCAATCTCCTGTCCCTCTCCTGTCCATCCAATCTCTTGTCCCTCTCCTGTCCATCCAATCTCTTGTCCCTCTCCTGTCCATCCAATCTCCTTTCCCTAAAACGTATTATCCCTCCAACCTACTAACATATTGTCCCTCCAATCTCCTGTCCCTCCAATATAGGCTACTGCCCCTGAAATACTGTCCCTCCAACTTTGTGCCACTTCAACATACTGTCCCGCCAACCCACTCACCCCACCAATCCACAAACCCCATGTACTGCTCTACCTCCACGATGTCCCACCTCCAACTCCCCACCCATTACCCCATCTATCCCCTCTGCGGTCCCCGGGTTAGTATCTTACTATGTGCAGCTCCAGGTAGTCTCCCAGTCCCTTGGCACTCTCCACCCTGAGCAGCACGGCCTCCTTGAGCTGCGTGCTGAAGCCCACCGCCAGCCGGTCTGCCCGCGTGCTCGGACGGTCGTTGGGGGGCCAGGTGTACGTGATGAGGGCTCCTCCTCTCCCGAAGATGTAGGTTGTCCCAGCTGTGGAGGGAAGAGGAGGCAAGTGTTATATATGGTGAATACTATTTTATACTCCCATTTCATGTGATACATTTGAAGATCAAACCAATAGATGAAAGTATCAAAAAGAAGGCTTTGGTAAAGCATTCTTGGTGACTACCTCATGAAGCTGGTTGAGAGAATACCAAGAGTGTGCAAAGCTGTCATCAAGCCAAAGGGTGGCTACTTTGAAGAATCTCAAATATAAAATATACTTTGATTTGTTTAACACTTTTTTGGTTACTACATGATTCCAAATGTGTTATTTCTTAGTTTTGATGTCTTCACTATCATTCTAAAATGTAGAAAATAGTAAAATAAAGAAAAACCCTGAAATGAGTAGGTGTATCCAAACTTTCGACTGGTACAATACACATATATATACACTATCTACCAAGAGAGTTTTTTCATCTGTATTATTTGTAGCCGTCTATTTACCTATGCTGGCACTAAGACCGCACTCAACGCGCTGAATAAGGCCATAAGCAAACAAGAAAATGCTCATCCAAAGCGGCACTCCTAGTGGCCGGGGACTTTAATGCAGGCTAACTTAAATCCATTTTACCTAATTTCTACCAGCATGTTAAATGTGCAACCAGAGGGAAAAAAACTCTAGACCACCTTTACTCCACACACAGAGAAGCATATAAAGCTCTCCCTCGCCCTCCATTTGGCAAATCTAACCATAATTATGTCTTCCTGATTCCTAAAGCAGGAAGTACCAGTGACTCGCTCAATACGGAAGTGGTCAGATGACTCGGATGCTACGCTACAGTACTGTTTTGCTAGAATAGACTGGAATATGTTCCGGGATTCATCCAATGGTATTGAGGAGTATACCACCTCAGCGTCATCAATAAGTGCATCGACAACGTGGTCCCCACAGTGACCGTGCGTACATACCCCAACCAGAAACCATGGAATACAGGCAATATCCAAACTGAGCTAAATGCTAGATCTGCCACTTTCAAGGAGCGGGACACTAATCCGAACGCTTATAAGAAATTCCATTATGCCCTCAGACGAACCATCAAACAGGCAAGGTGTCAATACAGGACTAATATTGAATCCTACTACACCAGCTCTGATGCTCGTCGGATGTGGCAGGGCTTGCCAACTATTACGGACTACAAAGGGAAACACAGCCGCGAGCTGCCAAGTGACGCGAGCCTACCAGACGATCAAAATCGCTTGGAGGCAAGCAACACTGAAGCATGCATGAGAGCACCAGCTGTTCCGGACAACTGTGTGATCACGCTCTCCGTAGCCAAAGTGAGCAAGAACTTTAAACAGGTCAACATTCACAAGGCTGCGGGGCCAGACGGATTACCAGGACGTGTACTCAGATAATACACGGACCAACTGGCAAGTGTCTTCACTGACATTTTCAACCTCTCCCTGACCGAGTCTGTAATAACTACATGTTTAAAGCAGACCACCATAGTCCCTGTGCCCAAGAAAGTGAAGGTAACCTGCCTAAATGACTACCGCCCCGTAGCACTCACGTCGGTAGCCATGAAGTGCTTTGAAAGGCTGGTCATAGCTCGCATCAACACCATCATCCCGGAAACCCGAGACCCAATCCAATTTGCATACTGCCCCAACAGATCCACAGATGACACAATCTCAATCGCACTCCACACTACCCTTTCCCACCTGGACAAAAGGAATACCTATGTGAGAATGCTGTTCATTGACTATAGCTCAGCATTCAACACCATAGTGCCCACAAAGTTCAACATTAAGCTAAGGACCCTGGGACTAAACACCTCCCTCTGGAACTGGATCCCGGACTTCCTGACGGTGGTAAGGGTAGGTAACAATCCTCAGGGGTGTGTGTTTAGTCCCCTCCTGTACTCCCTGTTCACTCACAACTGAGTGGCCAAGCACGACTCCAACACCATCATTACGTTTGTTGACAACACAACAGTGTTAGGCCTGATAACCGACAACGATGAGACAGCATATAGGGAGGAGGTCAGAGACCTGGCAGTGTGGTGCCAGGACAATAACCTCTCCCTCAATGTGAGCGAGACAAAATAGCTGACAATAGGAAAAGGACAATAGGAAAAGGAGGGCTGAACAGGCCCCCATTAACATCGACGGGGCTGTAGTGGAGCGGGTCGAGAGTTTCAAGTTCCTTGGTGGCCACATCACCAACAAACGATCATGGTCCAAACACACCAAGACAGTTGTGAAGAGGGCACAACAACACCTTTCCCCCTCAAGAGACTGAAAAGACTTGGAATGAGTCCCTAGATCCTCAAAAAGTTGTAAAGCTGCACCACTGAGAGCATCCTGACCGGTTGTATCACCGCCTTGTATGGCAACTGCTCGGCATCCGACCGTAAGGCGCTATAGAGGGTAGTGAGTATAGCCCAGTACATCACTGGGTCCAAACTTCCTGCCATCCAGGACCTATATACTAGGCAGTGTCAGAGAAAGGCCCAAATTGTCAGACTCCAGTCACCCAAGTCATAGAATGTTCTCTCTGCTACAGCACGGCAAGCGGTACCAGAGCTCCAAGTCTAGGTCCAAAAGGCTCCTTAACAGCCTCTACCCCCAAGACTGCTGAACAATTAATCAAATGGCCACCCGGACTATTCACATTTACACCCCCACCATGTGTTTTTACACTGCTGCTCCTCGCTGTTTATTTTCTACACATAGTCACTTTACCCCTACCTACATGTACAAATTACCTTGACTAAGCTGTACCCCCACACCGTGATTTGGTACCCTGTCTATAGTCTCGTTATTGTTATTTTATTGTGTTGCTTTTTGTTTTATTTTTTACTTTAGTTTATTTAGTAAATATTTTCTGAACTCTATTTCTTGAATTGCATTGTTAGTTAAGGGCTTGTAAGTAAGCATTTCACAGTAAGGTCTACACCTGTTGTATTTGGCACATGTGACAAATAAGATTTGATTTGACCTTGGTCATTTTCCACTTTGCACATTTTCGGGCATCGTATCCTAATAAATTATACATACTTTTGCATTTATATCTTCCATAAACCTTTCCTCGTGTCCATGGGAACTCTGAGGCTGCCCTCACTACCGCATCAAAACCCATTCTGCACACACTGATGCCTGCCAAATGACCTAAAACGACATTGAAATGAGACACCAACACTCCAGCCACAGACCTCGTCTCATATTAACAATGCTGGGTTGGCACAGCAGAGACATAGCAGGAAAAGTCAGTTGAACGCTTAGTGGGCAAACGGATGATGAAAGCACTGTCAAACACCGGGGATATGATCGCTGAGTCACACGCACACACTGCCAGAGAGTGAACCATCATACTTTATTTTAGTTGCTCCAGCTTTGACTATTACGACTACCTGTGACCCGTACCATCTACAGATCAGCTGGTATTGCTATTTCGAACAGGCTCATGTAATGAACTCAGCGCTAACCCCCTTCTGTTCGAGTCGGGGTCCCCTCCCTTCCTCCCTCCCACCGGAGACTAGCTGTGTTGTTTCCTACCGGCTGTATTCTTTTAGCACTGAATAATTATCGCAGCATGGTAGGGGAGCAGGCTGAAAGAAGAGTGGGCGGAAAGAGGGAGGGAGGGATGGAAAGAAATTAGAGGGGGTGACAATGAGGTGTGAGATGCGATGGTTGGATGTGTTGAAGCCAGTGAGAAGAGTTTGAGGTAGAGAGTTCATCTGTTCCACAGCTACACCACTCTGTTGTCTTCCGGCTCAAAGGCATCAGGGCTGTTGAAGATGAGACGAGACACATGGAGCAGGTTGGTGTTTTTCAATATGAATCTTGTTCTAGAGGCAGTTCTGCAGAATGGACACTAGCTGGCACAGCCGCAAAGTCATAAAATCAGATTTTAAACCTAACCCCAACCATAACCTTATCCTTAACCACATTGCTAACCCTAATGCCTGACCCTAACCTTAAATGAATACCAAAAAGCGAATGTTAGTTTTCATGAATTTGTACAATATAGCAAATTTTTACTTTGCGGCTGGCTTATCTAAGAGGAAACCGCTAAGTTCTGCCTCCCAGGCAAGCAGTGGTGTAAAATACTTAGTATTACTTAATTGTTTTTTTGGGTATCTTACTTTACTATTTATATTTTTGACAGCTTTTACTATTCCTCTACTACATTCCTAAATACAATGATGTACTTTTCACTCTTTACATTTTCCCTGAAACCCAAAAGTACTTCTTACATTTTGAATGCTTGCAAGAACAGAAAAATTGTCCAATTAAAGCCCTTATCAAGAGAACATGCTTGGTCATCCCTACTGCCTCTGATCTGGTGGACTCACTAAACACAAATGTCTAGTTTGTAAATTATGTGTCAGTGTTGGTGTCCCCCTAGCAATCATAAATAAATAATTCATTAAATAAAATTGTGCCGTCTGGTTTGTTTAATATAAGGAGTTTGAAATGATTTATACTTTTACTTTTGATACATAAGTACATTTTAGCAATTGCATTTATTTTTGATAATTAAGTAAATTTAAAACCAAATACTTTTAGACTTTTAGTCAAGTAATATTTTACTGGGTGACTTTCAGTGTTACTTGAGTCATTTTTTTATAAAGGTATCTTTACTTTTACTCAAGTGTGACAATTGGGTACTTTTTCACCACTGAGTGCAAGACTCATGACAATAAATGTCAACCTGCGTACATGGAGGGAAACTGCTCTAAGATGGCCGCCGGTAGAATGGCAGCCATGTTGCAGAGAGATTGAGGCAGTAACACTAGCAGCAGCACCCACACTCAGGTGCGAGTCTCTCGCTTGAGAGATGCCTCGGCTCTCCAGGTCCCAGCCTTCAATCTAATTGTCTTTTCTAAATAAACAAGATGCGTGACTGAAATACTATAACTAGCCCACAGCAGGAAAGACCATCTTAGTGAAAGAAAATACACAACTGAAGATTTCACTTTCTCCTCTTCCATCAGTCATGTAGAATGCAGGGAACTGGCTTAAATACAGAAGGTGATAGTGATGATGAGGATGATTACTGAAAACAGAAAATCGCCACCGCATATCTATTTACAATATCTACACCAACAACTACTCAACAATCAACACTACAGTACATATTCTACTGACAATTTAATCAAGATGCCATGCCCAGGGAAACGTTTACAATCAACACCGCTTACGACTTTAAAGCCACAAAGTCAAAAACTGCAAAGTACCTGTCATCAATCATTAAACTAGCTAACTTTATTTCCTTTAAGACAGTGTTGTATAATTATCTCTCCTTTTATTCAGTTCTTGTCCTGTGTGGTGGCAGGCACGTTGTCTGCGGTGACGGTGGCCACCTGCCGTTACGGCAAACCTGCAGCAGCACACTAAGCGATGATACAAAGAGGTGATGAGGCTTCTAATGAGCTGGTCTGACAGGTCTTCCCTGACTGAGACCGTGTCTTTAGTGTGTCAGAGACACCCAAAACCTGCTCCTCTCCGCCTGCTAACTGACTGGTGCAGAGGAAATGCATGTAGACCCATGCCACCCACCAACCACATCTCCCTTTCTGCACACCAAGGGATTGAGTGAGAGAGATGTAGAGAGAGATGTAGAGAGAGATGTAGAGAGAGATGTAGAGGGAGACGTAGAGGGTGAGGTAGAGGGAGACGTAGAGGGAGACGTAGAGGGAGACGTAGAGGGAGACGTAGAGCGAGATGTAGAGGGAGACGTAGAGGGAGACGTAGAGGGTGAGGTAGAGGGAGACGTAGAGGGTGAGGTAGAGGGAGAGGTAGAGGGAGACGTAGAGGGTAAGAGTGGGAGAGAGAGAAGAAGAAGTCAGAGAGAGAGAGTGAGTGAGAGATAAAAAGACAAAGAGAAAGAGTGAGCTATCAGCATAACTCCCTAAGTCTCCACACTGTCCATTTTATACTTAAGACTGAAGTTAGAACTAAATGAATAAGGCCTTGGGAGTCCTCGGCAAACAAAACTCGGGGCAGAATATGGATTTTCCACTGACCTTGACCAGTCTACCTCTAATCAAGCTATCTGCTCTCTCTGTTTTGTTGGACTAATAATAATGATGGAAACGCTCCGTAGCACTCATGTTTATTTTGCAGGCTGAATAAGAGCTAAATATTTATTACTTGTCCAATTAGCTCAAGCTGGAATCGATGTCGACCAATCAATCCTCTCTACCTGCAACAGAGAAGCGGGAGGCTATATCAAACATTGCAGGACGCCACGTTGATTATTATTTTCATTTCTGGGGCCGGTAACATTTTATTTTCAGTTGAGGCCGGTGGAAAAATAATCATAAAGCTCCCTGAATCAAAAGTAATGAAAAAAAGTGATTGATTTTAAATTGTTCCAATGCAGGGCAGGTGGAGTGTGTGTGTGTCGTGTGAGTGGTGGGGTTTGTCATATTGGACACTCATGGTGAATAGCCATTGATTTGGGCCAAAACAAGGCCTTCTAGAACACTTGTTGTTTTCTACAACAGCTATAAAATAAATAGGTCACCATAGACAGACGGCTAGAATGATATGCGACCAGATGTCTCTCATTCCGACAGACAAACGTCTACTGTACTCAGCCCACAGATATATGACTCGAGTGGCCTATGTAATAAGCCTTCATAACTTCTAATGTTCTATTTAATTGTGTGATTCAGCCTTTCTTATGATTCACGGTGACTAAGGACAAGTTGATCCAACACTGGAACCACTACAACAATACTGTTTGTATCTTTAGACATATAAACTAGGCAGTGCCTCTTCAGACTCTGTCCTTAAACCCTCTCTGTTAGAACTTCTGTTCATACATGAACCAAGTGGGTTGTTGGTGTAATTAGTCCATGTGACTAGACTGCCATATTGATTCCCTTTAAGAGAGCCAACAGAAACCTTTCAACAGTTTGGTTCTAAAGAGAAGTTTCACAATGAAGTGACTTGGTAGACTAGACGTTGCAGATAGGACATGTTGTCAAATAGAACTCTGTTGATCTCAAGACGAACAGATACAACACACACACGCGCGCACACACACACACACGCGCGCACACGCACGCACACACATATTCACATGCATGCACACACACTTGTGGTAGTTTCACAATCTTCAGGGTTGATTGCGTCAGATAGCCATTTCCCTGTAGGTCCATATAAACCATGTATCTGATGCGGGTTGGAGATTGGCTCATATCATCAAGCGTTAACATAGTCTGAAGAAGCCTGGCCTTTCTGTCTTTCGGGATCCTGAGTGGCGCAGCGGTCTAAGGCGTCACTACAGACCTGGGTTCGATCCTGGGCTGTATCACAACCAGCTGTGATCAGGAGTCTCATAGGGCGGCGCACAATTGGCCCAGCGTCGTCCGGGTTAAGGGAGGGTTTGGCCGATTTCAAGTTTTCATAACAATCGGAAATCGGTATTATTGGGCGCCGATTTGCCTTTTTTTTTTTTTAAACCTTTATTTAATCTTTATTTAACTAGGTAAGTCAGTTAAGAACACTTATTTTCAATGACGGCCTTGGAATGTTCTGCCTCAGATTTTTAACATTAATAACCTGTTGGGGATGGGGGCGCTGTTTAGACTATTTATGCTAATTTGGCTAATTTTTTAAACGGCTTCCCACAAAATCCTTGATCGTACAATATGCATATTATTATTATTATTGGATAGAAAACAGTCTATAGTTTCTATAGGAGTTGAAATTTTGTCTCTAAGTGGAACAGAGCCCATTCTACAGCAATTTCCCTGACATGGAGTCAGATTTGAGAAATGTTGGCCACTCTTCTGAAGTCAGTTAAAAGGGCACTGTCATTGCTATGACTATACGGACACTTCTTACGTCTTCCCCTGGATGCCTTTACGTGATGACGATTCCAATGGGGTCGATTGCGCGTTCACAGGCCCTACAAATGAAAAAACCCTGAAGCTAGTCATTCTTTTGGAGCTGCGTCATGAGCCTAGAGGACACCGGCGCGCACCTGTTCCAAGCGTTAGTTTAGCCTGTTATATTTCTCCGGTCATCTTTTCACTCGTTATAGGAGTTAAAAACATCATAAGGTAGTTAATTTAAAGCGTTTTATAGCAATTTATATCCGTTTAGTGCGATTTTGGGACATTTATTTTTGCAACGATGTGAAAAGTTGGGCACGCTTTTCAGTTCATCCCGAACGCAGTTGACATTTCCACATGGCAAGAGGACAGCTTTCCACCAAAAGACGATTTCTCCCAAGAAAGGATCCTTTGCCCAAGATACTGATGGAAGAACAGCTCAAGGTAGGACATTTTTATTATGATAAATCGTGTTTCTGTCGAAACATTTTAGTGGCTTAGGACGCCATGTTTTTTGACGTAGCTTCGCTTGGCGCAAACTGTATTGAAAAGTAAGGATAAATAAAAAAATGTAATAACGCAATTGTATTAAGAATTAAATTGTCTATCAATCCCTGTCCACCCTATATTTTTTAGTCACGTTTATGAGTATTTATGTATAAGAGTAGATCACTGTCTAAGTGGCGCAAGGACTTTTTCTTTACCAGCTTGTCTACATTTCACATTGTCTAACCATGATTTTGGTGGCTAAATATAAACATTTTCGATCAAACTGTATATGCATGTTGTAATGTGATGTTACAGGAGTGTCATCGGAAGAATTCTGAGAAGGTTAGTGAAAAAATTAATATCTTTTGGCGATGTTGACTTTTATCGCTCACTTTGGCTAGAATCAATGCTGGGCTGCTAATTGCTATGTGCTAAGCTAATATAACGATTTATTGTGTTTTCGCTGTAAGACACTTAGAAAATCTGAAATATTGTCTGTATTCACAGGATCTGTGTCTTTCGATTCGTGTATGCTGTGTATTTTTACGAAATGTTTGATGATTAGTAGTTAGGTAAACACGTTGCTCATTGTAATTATTCTAGTCCATTTGTGACGGTGGGTGCAATTGTAAACTATGCCATCTACCTGAAATATGCACTTTTTTCTAACAAAACCTATCCCATACCATAAATATGTTATCAGACTGTCATCTAATGAGTTTTTTTGTTGGTTAGGGGCTATAAATATCTTAGTTTAGCCGAATTGGTGATGGCTACTGGTGTTGGTGGACAAATAAAAGATGGTGGATTATGCTAATGTGTTTTTAGGTAATAGATGTACATCTTTACATATTGTGTCTTCCCTGTAAAACATTTTAAAAATCGGAAATGTTGACTGGATTCACAAGATCTGTGTCTTTCATTAGCTGTATTGGACTTTAATGTGTGAAAGTTAAATATTTAAAAAAAATATTTTTTTGAATTTCGCGGCACTGGTTTTTCAGTGGGGGGGGGGGGGGTGTGCCGCTAGCGCCACGCTGATCCTAGACAGGTTAACCTTTACCTTGCAAGATTGGGATCCAATCTTGCAACCTTACAGTTAAAAACTTCTTGTCAATAGGGGGGCGCTGTTTTCACTTTGGAAAAAATCATGCCCAAATTAAACTGCCTCGTACTCTATTCTAGATCATACAATATGCATATTATTATTACTATTGGATAGAAAACACTCTCAAGTTTCTAAAACTGTTTGAATTATATCTGTGAGTAGAACAGAACTCATTTTGCAGCAAACTTCCATACAGGGAGTGAAAAATCTGAAAACGATGCTCTGTTTCAGGGCCTGCCTATTCAATTGCCTTATATTTATCGATATGCATGCACTTCATATGCCTTTCACTAGATGTCAACAGGCAGTGGAAGGTGGAATGGGGTGTCTAGCTTGATCTGAGGCCGAACAAGAACTTTTGGAGTGACAGGTCTGGAAATTTCTTTGTCTTCTCTGGCGCGCGAAGTACGTCGACATTGTCTTCTTATAAGCGTTCGGTATACACGGCGGATATCTCCGGCTCTGATTTTATTTGATACATGTGATAATAACATCATAAAGTCGTTTTTTTCAACCGAGTTTTATCCGTTTATCCAACGTTTATTGGGACTTTTGGGATTTTCCGTTCTTTGCGTCAAGAGAAGATGAGCATGTTCACGCCACATGGCTAGATAAGGTTGCTAATTTGACAGGAGAAAAGGACATTCTAAAACCAAACAACGATATATTCTGGACCAAGGACTCCTTGTACAAGATTCTGATGGAAGCTCAGCAAAAGTAAGAACAATTTATGATGTTATTTCGTATTTCTGTGGAAAATGTT
This sequence comes from Salvelinus fontinalis, assembly GCF_029448725.1. Lineage (NCBI taxonomy): Eukaryota > Metazoa > Chordata > Actinopteri > Salmoniformes > Salmonidae > Salvelinus > Salvelinus fontinalis. The sequence continues at coordinate 45,856,297 of NC_074675.1, forward strand.
ATCTCTTTTCTCCGCCGTTTTGGCGGGCGCTGTCTCGCAATAACGCAAGCTGTTTGTTATGGTAAAGTTATTTTTTTAAATCTAACACGGCGGTTGCATTAACAACTAGTGTATCTTTCATTTGCTGTACAACATGTATTTTTTAGTAAAGTTCTTTGGTCAGATTAGGTGAGTGTCCAAAATATCTCCTGACATTCTGGGGAAATGTTGCTACATTTTCACAATGTATAACCACGGTTTGCAGCTCTAAATATGCACATTTTCGAACAAAACATAAGTGTACTGTATAACCTGATGTTATAAGACAGTCATCTGATGAAGTTGTTCAAGGTTAGTGATTCATTTTATATCTTTTGCTAGTTTTTGCGAATGCTATCTATGCGGTGAATAAATGCGTTTGTGTGTTTGGCTATTGTGGTAAGCTAATATAATGCTATATTGTGTTTTCGCTGTAAAACACTTAAAAAATCGGAAATATTGGCTGGATTCACAAGATGTTTATCTTTCATTTGCTGTACACCATGTATTTTTCATAACTGTTTTATGATGAGTATTTAGGTATTTTACGTTGCTCTCTGTAATTATTCTGGCTGATTTGGTGATATTTTTGATGGTAGCTGCAATGTAAAACTATGATTTATACCTCAAATATGCACATTTTCGAAAAAAACATACATTTATTGTATAACATGTTATAAGACTGTCATCTGATGAAGTTGTTTCTTGGTTAGTGTCTAATTATATCTATATTTGTTTTTTTTTGTGATAGCTACCTATGCGGTAGAAACATGGTGAAAATATGCGGTTGAGTCTTTGGCTATTATTGTTAGCTAATAGAAATACATATTGTGTTTTCTCTGTAAAACATTTTAAAAATTGGAAATGATGGCTGGATTCACAAGATGTTTATCTTTCATTTGCTGTATTGGACTTGTGATTTCATTAAAATTATATTATATGATATCCCTGTCCCGTTAGGCTAGGCGATGCTAGTCAGCTTTTTTGATGAGGAGGATCCCGGATCCGGGAGAGAGAAGTGGTAGAGGTCATTGCTAGTCCAATGCTCTAACACCTGATTACATTGCACTCCACGAGGAGGCTGCCTGTTACGCGAATGCAGTAAGCTAAGGTAAATTGCTAGCTAGCATTAAACTTATCTTATAAAAAACAATCAATCAATGACTGTCATTGCTCCAATGTGTACTTAACCATAAACATCAATGCCTTTCTTAAAATCAATACACAAGTATATATTTTTAAACCTGCATATTTAGCTAAAAGAAATCCAGGTTAGCAGGCAATATTAACCAGGTGAAATTCTGTCATTTCTCTTGCGTTCATTGCACACAGAGTCAGGGTATATGCAACAGTTTGGGCCGCCTGGCTCTTTGCGAACTAATTTGCCATTATTTTACGTAATTATGACATAACATTGAAGGTTGTGCAATGTAACAGGAATATTTAGACTCATGGATGCCACCCGTTAGATAAAATACGGAACGGAAAAATTGTTTTGTTTTCGAGGTGATAATTTCCGGATTAGTCAAAGGTATATGGTTTAGAGAGAAATAGTCGACTCGTTATAATTCCTGTAATAACTTTCGGCTGAACTTGAAAGGGGTTCCTTCGTTATTTTACCGTTCATGTCTTCCATAGAGAATGTCTTGATCTACTTCAAATAAGGTCTGTGTTTCGTGCAGGCTTAAACCGCCTCGATGTTTTGATACCAGTGTAAATCTCACTAGGATAAGGTAACGTTTGTCAACATATTTTCATAAATCCACACTACAAAAAAATGATCTTCGCTTATATTTAGCCAATATTGAGTTACCTTGTACCTTGTGTGTGTGTGTGTGTGTATTTATGTATTATATTAAGTTAAAATAAAAGTGTTCATTGTTCATTCAGTATTGTTGCAATTGTCATTATTACAAAAATGTGTGTGTGTGTATGATATATATATATATTTTTTTAATTATATATAAATAAATCGGCTGATTAATCGGTATCGCCCTTTTTTGTCCTCCAATAATCGGTATCGGTATCGGCGTTGAAAAATCATAATCGGTCGACCTCTAGTGTGTGTGTGCAGTTATCTCAGACCTACTGCACCCCTATGGTGGCCACACTGCTAAACTCTCATAGCTGTTTAACGCCGACCACAACGGCCAATGGAATTTACAGAAGAGAAAATACCTGTCTCCCAATTGTATGGAGGCACAGGAGTGGAAACCTTTCAACCCCAAATATTCTACAAGAAAGCTTTGGTCTACAATGATTCACTAACTTGGTTTCTTGGTAAACTGCTCGAGTCCCTGCTCTTTCACATTGTTTTACAAAATGGAGGGATGGGATGGTATAAAGGGATTGAGGGGAGGGAGGTTAGAGACGGACAGTTTTACCTGCCGATAAGGGGAACATCTCTCTGAGGGTTGATAGGTCGAAACGTTGTGTTAACGCCCCGCATATATTATCAGGACCGAAAAAAGGCCCTTCTGCCTCATAACGTGTGTGATAGGAAGACCCAAAAGGCCCTTCTGCCTCATAACGTGTGTGATAGGAAGACCCAAAAGGCCCTTCTGCCTCATAACGTGTGTGATAGGAAGACCCAAAAGGCCCTTCTGCCTCATAACGTGTGTGATAGGAAGACCCAAAAGGCCCTTCTGCCTCATAACGTGTGTGATAGGAAGACCCAAAAGGCCCTTCTGCCTCATAACGTGTGTGATAGGAAGACCCAAAAGGCCCTTCTGCCTCATAACGTGTGTGATAGGAAGACCCAAAAGGCCCTTCTGCCTCATAACGTGTGTGATAGGAAGACCCAAAAGGCCCTTCTGCCTCATAACGTGTGTGATAGGAAGACCCAAAAGGCCCTTCTGCCTCATAACGTGTGTGATAGGAAGACCCAAAAGGCCCTTCTGCCTCATAACGTGTGTGATAGCTCTGGGGGTGCTTCTGGAACGTCTCATCGAGAGTGAGAATGGGCCGACTCAAAGATTGAATAACCAACAGTCCCATGCGCCCCTGAATCAAACCACACACAAATCTCTCACACACACACACAGCCACAACCCACTACGCAACTGCAGCAACATTCTTGCTGGCCTCCTAATAACCTGGCGGTCAGAGACGTGGGGCAGACGGAGACAGCTGAATATTTCAATGGGAGGTTGAGCCCTGAGACTCTATCAGTCTTAATTATTCATCACATTCACAGACTGCAGCGCACAACGCATTTTCACAGCACATGATATCATTTTTAAAAATATATTTACGAGAAATGTGACATTGGCTAGGTTTCACTGCTGATTATGTCAAAGATGGGAACAGACGGCATCTTGGGGGCAGAGAGAGGGGGAGGTAAAAGGTTCCGTCTACATGTGGCTATTTAGAGGAACCAGAGTAAACGAGACACGGGGAAGAGTTACGGCAAGACACCAACATCTCCCGCATGGTGCCATCATTCTGGAAAGGTCAGGGTTCCTCCCATCTGAGGAGATACACCCCCGTGACATTCTCCTCGGCGGTAGGCGATGTGTGCGCTTCTTGTTAGTGGGGCAAATTAGTGTTAACATCATACTAATTATGCTCTGGAGTAAGAAAACAAATGCGGGCTAATGCCTTGCTCCAGTCGTTGACCTTGTTTAAATGGAATCTCGCCTTGTTGGAACTAGCCTTGTGAAAACTAGAGGTGCCTAAAGTTCACAACTATTACTCTCTTTTATGGGTAAACGTGGGACAACTACACGAGAAGGGGATTCGGGAAATAAAGAATTAAGAGAATTGACTCCTGACTTGTACTGTAGACTACACAGCCTTTACAGTAATTAACAAGTCAACATATATGGATGGACTTAGCTTCTAGCTTATACCCTTTACATCTGACATTAGACTCTTGGCTCTTTCAGTAACTCGCCAAATGGAGACATATCGTACATATCCTTGATTCCATGAATCAAATTATCCTTTGTCCATTTAATCAATTCCTGTCTGATTGTCAGACAACCTCTTCTGAAAGGGTCACTTATCTCTTATTGCCAGTATACAGTTTCTCTCAGTAAACATCAATTTACATTCTAGACCAATCAGTGTTGACACAAAATGGCTGCCTGCACTAATGTTGACCTGTGCTGAGTGTAGCATTCTAATGGCTCCTCAGTTTGATTGGAGTCCAAATGGAATGGAGTGGATGGATGCTTGTGTTGGTTATGGTGGTGGGCGGTGGGTGGTGGGTGGGACGGAGACTAATGGTGAAGCCAGTGCAAATGATCTTTGGTCTGACACAAGGTGAGTGGAAGTTAAAAATGGAGGGGGAACAGAAGTAGAGAGAGAGAGAGAAAGATTGAGAGAGATGAAAGAGAGAGGAGGAGATTGAGCGAGGAGAGAGAGGGATCAATGGAGAGTGAGAAAGAGAGAGAGAGAGAGAGAGGTGTGATGTTCTGTATATTGTATATACAGACTGCAGGGTGACACACTTCAAAGGCATTGGGGATGAAGAGTGAAGAGATGAAAGGGGGCCTGACGGACGGACTTTCTCTCTGTGTGTCTGTGTGTGTGCACGTGCATTTGAGTGAGTGTGTATAGGTCTGACACATGAACAACATGAGATTTCCTACACGGGTCAATCAACATGGCGTTTGGGCTTCTGCACAACTGTCTTGTATGAAAGTTGTCCGCCGCCACTGAAGCCTTCATGAAAAATATTATCTGGCCATAGGAAATGCCTTTTGCATTCCATTATATGTGGCTGGTGAATACATTTTTACTGTCCCACCAGGTCTTTAAAGTCTTACTGAAGTTCAGGATGACACTATGCTTCTGCTGAGTGACGTCATCCACTGTGGCCACAGAGGGGTTAAAACCTCTCAACCTTTCGAAATAAGCTGTGACAGAGGTCAGATGGGGTCAGACGTTGAAAACGTTTCAAAGCCGTCCGTGACCAATGACCACAAAGGGCCCGGGCGGCCATCGTAAATGTCATCTCCCTCCCTCTCTCTGATGTTATTCTGAGTTTTTGACGTGTCAGATTGAGGGAGTGGGAAAAAAAGGGTGACAGTCAACCGTTTCTGTTTAGAACACGTGGGACTCCTAAACAGGCGCCCCCCACGCCTGTCAAAGGATGATATTGCATACGTATAACCAGGCCTATCAGAGACAGAGGACGGCCAGCCGAGCCAAGGAAATAAAACGACTGTCTGTCGTCGAGCTCCTACGGACCCCTTCAATGAAAAACAAATTGCGCAAAACCAATAACGCAACAAGACAAAGCCCGAACAAAAGGAGCGCAATGGGAAACGGGGAAGGAGATTTGCTATGCCGTGTCTGGAACCAGCAAATGTAGCTTGAGGCATCCCTCTCTCCTTCTCTCCCTGCAAATCACCCCTTCCATGAGAGTCGGTTGTGAGTTCAAACATGTCCCTTTCTCCTTCTCTCCCTGCATCTGTTCAGTCACTGCTGCTACACTCGCTCCCTCCATCTCTCTCTCCAACTCCAACCAACCTCCTCGGTTCCTCGATTCATGGCCGTGTCTCGCCTTCTCTCGCTGTCTTTGCATCTCTCTTTCATCTCTTCTCCATCACTCTAATCTTCTCCCACCACCTTTGTCTATAACCCTTTCTATCCTACATATCTCTTTCTCCCTCCCCTCTCTCTGCCTTCCTCTCTCTCTCCCTCTATTTTTTTCTTCATCCCTCCACCCCCCCTCTCTCTCTTTCTGCAGGTCAGCAGTCATACATTGCAGACAGCATGGAGGGAGGCTGTTACAAAACCCCTCCATTTATTGGCCGGCTCAGAATGGCTCTGCCAGGGAGCCAGCCAGCCAGACAGCCAGCCAGACAGACAGCCCGAACCACAGTAAATAAAACAGGCATTAACAGAGGGGGGAAAACAAACACATAAACAAACAGGGCCTGGAGGAGGAGGGCCTGGAGGGGGAAGGCCTGGAGGAGGAGGGACTGGAGGAGGAGGGACTGGAGGAGGAGGGCCTGGAGGAGGAGGGCCTGGAGGGGGAGGGCCTGGAGGGGGAGAGCCTGGAGGAGGAGGGCCTGGAGGAGGAGGGCCTGGAGGGGTTAGGGCCTGGAGGGGTTAGGGCCTGGAGGGGTTAGGGCCTGGAGGGGGAGGGCCTGGAGGAGGAGGGCCTGGAGGAGGAGGGCCTGGAGGAGGAGGGCCTGGAGGGGTTAGGGCCTGGAGGGGGAGGGCCTGGAGGAGGAGGGCCTGGAGGAGGAGGGTCTGTAGGGGGAGGGCCTGGAGGGGGAGGGCCTGGAGGAGGAAGGCCTGGAGGAGGAGGGCCTGGAGGGGGAGGGCCTGGAGGAGGAGGGACTGGAGGAGGGCCTGGAGGGGGAGGGCCTGGAGGAGGAGGGACTGGAGGAGGGCCTGGAGGGGGAGGGCCGGATGGCTGGATGTTAGTCCTCTGCAGTGGAGTTTGAAAGGGCCTCTGCCGGTTGTGGCAACAGGATAAGACAACTGATTACTAGGCAGTCTGGATGGTTATGCATGTGCAAGCTGAAAGCCTATCCAGATGTTGTTAGAATCTGTAATTCTACACAATGTGGTGGTGTACGTAATTTTTTCCATCCAAAGGTGCATATGAAACCATGTATGGTGAGTCTATAGGGGTTGATAGAATTTATTGACGCTTTCCCACTCTGTGGAAACGCATACAAAGCCAAAGCTGTCAGAGATGTGCCAGTCAGCCAAAATTGCTTCAGACAGCTATTCATCTGGCGCCTCAGACTCATTTACTGTCTATGGCCGCCAGTGGAAACACAGCTCATCTATGTCTCAGACTGCTTTGAGATGGCTGGAGGGAAAAGGGTTGAAAAGCAGGATGTACAGAAATCACATATGACATATTAGGCTCACTGGCTGGAACAGGAAGACTGAGGGTGTGTTGGGTGGTGGATGATGGGGGATGCATGCGCGCGTGCGTGCGTGTTAGTGTGTGTGTGTGTGTGTGTGTGTGTGTGTGTGTGTGTGTGTGTGTGTGTGTGTGTGTGTCTGTGTGTGAAACAGTTGAGGTTCCTCAGAGGAGGAAGAGGAGGACCATCCTCCTCAGTGAATTTCACAAACATATATATTTTTAAACTTTTAAAAAGTTATCCTTTTTAGATAAAACCATACTAAATATATTCACGTCACCAAATAATTGATTAAAACACACTGTTTTGCAATGGTCTACAGTAGCCTCAACAGCACTCTGTAGGGTAGCACCATGGTGTAGCAAGAGGAGAGCTAGTTCCCATCCTCCTCTGTGTACATTGACTTCAGTACAAATCCTAGGAGGCTCATGGCTCTCACCCCCTTCCATAGACTTATACGGTAATTTTGACACCTTCCGGAGGACGTCCTCCAACCTATCAGACCTCTTGCAGCATCAACTGACATGTTGTCCACCCAATCAGAGGATCAGAGAATGAATCTAGTACTGAAAGCATAAGCTACAGCTAGCCAGTACTGTAGGGCATAAAATGTGGTGAGAAGTTGACTCAAAGAGAGAGGAAGACAATAGTTGAACAAACTAAGTTTTGAACAAATAAATGTCTTCCAAAATGAAGGATTTTACTAATTTATTGCCACTGGGGCCGGACGGTGTGAGTCCTAAACTGCTTAGTGAGTGTGCATTAACATTACAGCATGATTGTTAGTTCTATTAGCTACGCTGACTATGCTGTTACTTTAGCTATTATGGTGACAACAATGTAGGCTGTGTGTAGTGGTTATGACATGGTTTGGCTCGGAAAGGTTTTATCGCCTGGTCACATACAGCTGATGTGTTGTGCATTGTCCACAAGCGAAGGGAAAAGGTGAGAGGAGGAGAGCGCGTAGATGTGAAAAGGTGGTTGCTATGAAAGTGTGTTTACGTGTGATCAGGGAATCATTCATTCCGCTAATTCTGTTGAAAGACGTTTCTTAAATGGAAGCAAACGGAACAAAACAGGGATAAACATAGATTCATTTCTTCAATAAAAACTCTCATTTGCAACTGTTGGAGTAATGATTACACCCTATATCAGCTAGATCTAAGCAAGAGTGTGCAAGGCGGTATTGAATGTCTCACTGTCTGTCCATGTGTCCCCATCTGTCACCTCAAATTTTTTGACCTGTGTGCACCTACGTTGTAAATGCTCATTCATAGGCTAGGTTGTAGCAACCTCATGATGGGTATAGGGACAATTCGAGTATCATGGAGTAGCCTGAACCTATCGATGTTACATTGAACTGGGTGAATGGAATATGAATGACAGGCATCCAGCATGCTGTAATAGAAATAAGGCCATGCTCATGAAAGAAATTGTTACCCTCCCTCGTCTTAAACGACACTGACCGACACTGGTGTGAAAGGGGTTGGGGGTGGAGGAAGGAGTGAACCTTTTCTACTGCAGTAGTGGCAAAAAAATGAACAATATGCAGCCTGTTTTACTAAAGTAGCCCTAGCTGAATCATTCATGTAATAGAACAGTGCTCTTTTTTACATAGACTTTTCTTCATGGACTTTTTTACATTGTCAATATGTTTATAATGTAGTTATGGTGGTAACTGCTTGTAAATGCTCGGACACTTTTAAGCTTCAAGTCCCATATCTCATATGTAATTTGTCCTCTGCGCTTGGAAAATAGCTGGAGGGGACGATCAGCCTAAAACACTGGTCCTATAAAAATTGAAATATTTTCTGATTGATTCTTGTTTACATTATGCAGCTCCAAGCCCTTTTAGAAGCTACCGAGGATTTGGAAACTCGTTAAGACTCGTTGATATGATGGATAACAAGTATGTTACAGCTATGGTTAGTGATTTCTCAAGGCTCAAGCTACTTTCTATTTAGGATCAAAATCGCAAATACCACAACACAAAACCACTGTAGAGAATTACATTTGATATGAAATGTTTGATGTTGATAATATCCAATAACGTTTAAATGGACAATATATAAAATCACGTCCCATCAACGTATACTATTGTGACATTTACATGGACTCAAGCAGGCAAGGGAACTAAATACTTTTTCAGAGAGACGCAATTACCCTTGACTTTCTAATTAATAACTGCACAAATCAAAACAAACAGAACCGTGACCTAATGAAACGAGGCCGACACGCTATTGTACACGCAGCCGCAGACATCGTGTGAGCTACAGTAACTAGCCCACAACAACAAAACAACTCATTTCCTGAGCATGTAACCCTGTGTATGCTCAGTGGCTAATTTATCTTATTAGTGAGCTAACGAGGACGGAGAAACGCACATTTCATCCTGCATTCGAGTAGACGAACAGCCTCTGCCGGAGCCATGCAACCGTAAGGAATGATGTTTGCTTGTCACTGGAAAATGAACGCCGGCCATTTTCTGTGTAATTAACCATGTTTCCCTCCAAATTTGAACAACAACAGATTTTATAATGGTAATCAGGTCCAGTGAAAAAGATGTATGAGGACTGTACTAGATTGGATTGGCGAAATTCATAGAGGAGGACTCTACAAGCCAGTCCCCCCCCTATGAATGCCAGGCAACGTTTCTTTTAAATATGTTCTGTTACTTTTGCAACAACATATTTCTGTTGTCTGTACTTAGTTACAACATTCATCCGTAAATATTCCAACTCCCTTGGACATAGAATGTTCCAGGTAAAACAAGACATGTGTTCACCATGATTGCTATAATATCCTGTCTTATTGCAACAAGACGCACACACAGTAACATGCCTTCAAACACCTATGTGGTAGAGCTACACCACGCAGACACGGCAACGGCCTACACTACCGCCAAGTCCAACAAAATGACATCTACTCGAAAGAGGGGTGCTTTGCGCCGACTTCTTTTCACCTCGATGCCTCCCTACACAGGTCTTGGGAATGTGCCAAAAAAAGCTCAGGAAAAAGTCCGAAGAGGATCCTTCCAAAGTGGAGCTGATTTCACAAGAGAACCTTTCTCTTCTTTCTATCCTGCAGATAAAAAAAAAAAAAAAAGGTTTTATGGATGCCAAGAGGCATTAAATTCTTCCCACATGAGGTGGAATGGGATCTTGTGGCTCCCCATTTCACTTTCACTTTCACTTTCACTCTCTCTCTCTCTCTCTCTCTCTCTCTAGCTCTCTCTCTAGCTCTCTCTCTAGCTCTCTCTCTAGCTCTCTCTCTAGCTCTCTCTCTAGCTCTCTCTCTCTAGCTCTCTCTCTCTCTCTCTCTCTCTCTCTCATCCTCTCTCATCCTCTCTCATCCTCTCTCATCCTCTCTCGCTCTGTCTCGCTCTGTCTCTAACTCTTTCTCTCTTTCGGGTGTTGTTGAATCAATGCTGTGTCTGTGAAGCACCTTCACTGGGGCTCAGCCGGTCTTAATAAGCATGAATTCTGATTCTGGGGAGTCTATTGCCTTTGTTCCACAGAACCAGGAGGTTTGTCTGTGTGTGTGTGTGTGTGTGTGTGTGTGTGTGTGTGTGTGTGTGTGTGTGTGTGTGTGTGTGTGTGTGTGTGTGTGTGTGTGTGTGTGTGTGTGTGTGTGTGTGTGTGTGTGTGTGTGTGTGTGTGCGTGTGTGTGTGTGTGTGTTAGAGAGTAAGTGAGTGACAGAGAGAGACAGTAACACATCGATACAGTTGCATATCGGGATATTATTTTTGACGATATTCTTTTTGCACAGGTATTTTTTCTTCATATTTTCTTCTCCATCTCCTTTTGGAAATAGGGAGCCAATTTTATTTCCATGACTGATCAAAACTTGTTTTCTCATGACTCTCTCTTGTCCCTCTGCAGCAGACATATGGTGAGCAATACGTTTGGAACATCGAATCGCAATAAAATCACAGTATCGCAATCACAATACATATACAGAGTGTAGAATCATGAGAATCGTGAGAATCGCAATACATATCCTATCAGTATCTAAGTGTTGTGATAACATGGTATCGCGAAGTCCCTGGCAATTCCCAGTCCTACTACCTAGCGTACCTAAAAACCCTCGGGCACTCATTCCCACTGTGCCATAGTACAGTCTCTCCTCCTTACGAAGCACCATTAACTGTTTCCTACGACAGACACAAAGACTAGACACTGTTTCCTTAATGATCGGCTATGAAAAGCCAACTGACATTTACTCCTGAGGTGCTGACTTGTTGCACCCTCGAAAACTACTGTGACTATTATTTGACCATGCTGGTCATTTATGAACATTTGAACATCTTGGCCATGTTCTGTTATAATCTCCACCCGGCACAGCCAGAAGAGGACTGGCCACCCCTCATAGCCTGGTTCCTCTCTAGGTTTCTTCCAAGATTTTGTCTTTTGTAGGGAGTTTTTCCTAGCCACCGTGCTTCTACACCACCATTGCTTGCTGTTTGGGGTTTTAGGCTGGGTTTCTGAACAGCACTTTGAGATATTAGCTGATGTAAGAAGGGCTATATAAATAAATTGGATTTGATTTGATTTCCACAAAGCTTACTGTACATAGAATAAGACTGGTCTAGAAAACTGCAGCCTCAGTGTGAGCGAGCAGGGTGGGGTAGTGAAATGTTCTCCGATCGTGCAGATCACAGCGTAATGAAAGAATGAGGGATGAGTAAGAGACATTACAGGGAAAGAAGTCAATTTTCCAATCTGAAACTGTCCGGTGTGAATCTAAACTTTAAAATGGCATATTTTATTAACTCATACCCAAATAAGATTGTTGACTCATCCTATACTCCTATTTGTGGCTAAAGCATAAATTGAAATAGAAACACTTAAAGAACCAAACCTCAAACTGTATCTCAAACAGATTGCTTGTAATTTCCTCATAGAGGATGATGTCATCCTCTGGCCAATCAGCGGTGTATTCGCGTTAATGTTTTTTATGACCGGTATATGCCCGCACCATTCTGTTGTTGGGGTATGCCCACACCATTTGAACACAAAAGCAGATGTTTAACCTACTTAATTACCCTTTTTTGGAAGGAAGACTCTTTCAGTCATAACATAATTCATCATAACAGTGTCATATTTCATAGAAATCTGGAAACGCTGGACTGTTACTTTAAGCCTGCTGTGTGAGTTATGGGGCGGGAGAGAAGGGGGTAGCGAAAGACTGGTGTGTACTGTAAGGGGCCTGGGGTCCGGATCTCACATAACAGAGAACCAGGAGAGCTCCCAATGAGTGTAGACAGCCTGCTGCTGCCTGCTGCCGTTCAGCTAATCAGATGGGGGGAGGAGAGGAGGCAGGGGGTAAATGATTAATACATTTTTTTTTTTTTTTTTACGGCATAATAAATAAATGTGACTGGTCAATTGTGTGATTTTAACATGATTAATTATGTATTTTTTTAATCCAACCACAGGATCCCGTCCTCAATGTTCAAAATACGCCAGAGAGAATAATTTAGCCACAGAGGATCAATAGTTTATAAAAAAAAAACTGTGGGATTCAGATTTATCACAAGCACATACAAGTATCTGCCAAAATAAGTAAACACAGCTTCAATGCGCATTGGAAAAGATTCTACAAGTGGACCTAAACCATGCCAGGAAAATGCACCCCACATCATAACATATAGTTTGAATCCCTTGTTTACTCAAGTGTTGCTTTATTTTGGCAGTTACCTGTATGCCTACAGTCCAGAAGGCCGCCATTTTGGCAGCATGTGCATTAAATATAGGCTACAGTTTGTTGCGTTGTGGCATAGACATAAACTCAGCAAAAAAAGAAATGTCCCTTTTTCAGGACCCTGTCTTTCAAAGATAATTCATAAAAATTCAAATTACTTCACAGATCTTCATTGTAAAGGGTTGTTCAAACAATTAATGAACATGCACCTCTGGAACGGCCGTTAAGACATTAATAGCTTACAGACGGTATGCAATTAAGGTCACAGTTATGAAAACTTAGGACACGAAAGAGGCCTTTCTACTGACTCTGAAAAACACCAAAAGAAAGATGCCTAGGGTCCCTGCTCATCTGCGTGAACGTACCTTAGGCATGCTGCAAGGAGGCATGAGAACTGCAGATGTGGCCAGGGCAATACATTGTAATATTCGTACTGTGAGACGCCTAAGACAGAGCTACAGGGAGACAGGACGGACAGCTGATCGTCCTCGCAGTGGCAGACCACGTGTAGCAACACCTGCACAGGATCGGTACATCCGAACATCACACCTGCAGGACAGGTACAGGATGGCAACAACAACTGCCTGAGTTACACCAGGAACGCACAATCCCTCCATCAGTGCTCAGACTGTCCGCAATAGGCTGAGAGCGGCTGGACTGAGGGCTTGTAGGCCTGTTGTAAGGCAGGTCCTCACCGGACATCACCGACAACAACGTTGCCTATGGGCACAAACCCACATCGCTGGACCAGACAGGACTGTCAAAAAGTGCTCTAAACTGAAGAGTCGCGGATTCGCGTTTATCGTCGAAGGAATGAGCATTACATCGAGGTCTGTACTCTGGAGTGCGATCAATTTGGAGGTGGAGGGTCCGTCATGCTCTGGGGCGTTGTGTCACAGCATCATCGGACTGAGCTTGCTGTCATTGCAGGCAATCTCAACACTGTGCGTTACAGGGAAGACATCCTCCTCCCTCATGTGGTACCCTTCCTGCAGGCTCATCCTGACATGACCCTCTAGCATGACAATGTCACCAGACATACTGCTCATTCTGTGAGTGATTTCCTGCAAGACAGGAATGTCAGTGTTCTGACATGGCCAGCGAAGAGCCCGGATCTCAATCCCATTGAGCACGTCTGGGACCTGTTGGATCGGAGGGTGATGGCTAGGGCCATTCCTCCCAGAAATGTCCGGGGACTTGCAGGTGCCTTGGTGGAAGAGTGGCGTAACATCTCACATCAAGTACTGGCAAATCTGGTGCAGTGCATGAGGAGATGCACTGCAGTACTTAATGCAGCTGGTGTCCACACCAGATACTGACTGTGACTTTTGATTTTGACCCCCCTTTGTTCAGGGACACATTATTCCATTTCTGTTAGTCACATGTCTGTGGAACTTGTTCAGTTTATGTCTCAGTTGTTGAATCTTGTTATGTTCATACAAATATTTACACATGTTAAGTTTGCTTAAAATAAAACGCAGTTGACAGTGAGAGGACATTTCTTTTTTTGCTGAGTTTATAATCCATAGACGGGTTTTGTGACCTCTGACCCTGGCAATCTGACTGTTAAACTCATGGGTACACTAGCATTGGATGCCATTCCTGACTTGAATGGGAACTGCCATCTATAGATTATATTTCTATAGTTGCGGCTGTCGGGTTGCCTTTTGCCTTTTGCTGAGTTAAAAATACAATTGTGGAAAAAAACACCGTTTGGAAAAAACTCCCAATTTGTAGCTAACAGCAGAACTGTTTTTCAAAGTATCTCATCTTGAGATGGACTATTGCCACGACGAGCGCGTCGGCCTTCACCGTGAGTAACCTATGGCTTCATCATCATTAGGTGAGTCAATGTGCCACTGGAAATTGTATTTAGTAGCCTATTGTAACCTATGATATACACTGCATTTGCAAAGTATTCAGACCCCTTGACTTCTTCCACATTTTTTTTAACGTTACAGCCTTATTCTAATAATTAACAAATAAATGTTTTCCCTCATCAATCTACACACAACACCCCATAAATAAATAAAAAACAGAGTATTCATAAGTATTCAGTCCCTTTGCTATGAGACTCGAAATTGAGCATCCTGTTTCCATGAATCATTCTTGAGATGTTTCTGAAACTTGATTGGAGTCCACCTGTGGTAAATTCAATTGATTGGACATGATTTGGAAAGGCTCACACCTGTGGTTCCACAGTTGCCAGTGCATGTCAGAGCAAAAATCAAGCCATGATGTCGAAGGAATTATCTGTAGAGCTCCGAGGGGATTATGTTGAGGCACTTATCTGGGGAAGGGTACCAAAAACTTCTGAACCTTCCAGAACGACAACCATCTCTGCAGCACTCCACCAATCAGGGCTTTATGGTAGAGTGGCAGAAAATGTGGAAAAAGTCAAGGGGTATGAATACTTTCCGAATGCACCGTTTGTTGCCTGCTAATATTGTGCAATCTGTGTGTGGTCCTCTTCATTGGTCTCAGCTGTTGTTTGTTTGAATTCAAGACAAGATTGATCTCTGTTTCGCAGAGTCAGAGTAGCCACTCATTTAGGTCATTTTTGTGTTATTAAAAAAGATGCAGCTAATGTCTTTTGCCATGTCAACGAGGTAGAATGAAATAGATTTTTAAAAGGTAGATTTTTCTGGACCATCCAGAAACAAATCCCCCATGTGTGGAAATGTCTTTATTATAAAGGGCTTTTTCTTCAACAGTAAATTGACCACGCATTGAATTGCATCTCGGTGCACGGATTTGTTTCCAGAAAATGATGGTGTGCCGGGAAGGCGGGAAGGGATGGGGGGGTATATAAAAAACAAAGCCCCGGGGCCTATGATTTCTTAATCCGGCCCTCGGAATCATGGGTAAAATGACATTGGGTTTATGCTAAAACACTTGGAGGATGTGCATGCAGGTAGGAGGTGTTCGTAAATGTACAGTAAGAGTCTGTGTCTGTCGGTGCGATTGTGTATTTAAGGTGAATAAAAGTGTAGGGAAGAGGAGGAGTGTGAGATGTGTTCCCTAGGAGGTGAACAGACACTGAACACGGCTGTCAGCTCCCCAGGAGAGAGTGAGGTGGTGGGGGAGGGAGGGAGGGAGCAGAAGAGAGATGGGGGAGAGGAAAAGAGGTAGAAAGAGAGAGTGGGAACAAGAAAGAAAGAAAGGGAGAGGAGCAGAAGAGAGGAATAGGGAGAAAGAGAAATGGGAGCGAGAGAGGAGTGAAGAGAGAGCAAGAGAGAGAGAGACCGAAAGATGGTTACTGTGAAAAAAATGAAAAAAGCTAGGCACTAGTGAAAAGAGAAAGAGTCAGAGAGTCAGATAGCAGCGGTTGAGAGTAGACTCCTCTGTCTCATAATTTCACGGGCATGTCTCCTCTCTCTCATGAGGCCTCTCCTCTCCTCATACCTGCCACGTCTCTCCTTGCACCCTATCTGCTCATCATTTAGGGAACCAGCCCCTGATAATGATTCCACCCCATCGTCCTCCCACTGGGCTCAGAAGTCAATTCAACATCTATTCCACATTGGTTCAACGTCATTTCATTGAAATGACATGGACACAACGTTGATTCAACCAGTGTTTGCCAGCTGGTTGTCAGTCCTCCGTCATCAAACAGCACACTGTTTAATTGAATGACTGAATGAGGAATCCTCTATAATTTGCACCTCATCTCCCTCTCTCCACCCTTTCATCATTATTTTGATGTCTTTCTTTTTTTTCTGGTGGGTTCATTTGCTGTGGCCAGCTGGTCCTTGGGCTTGCAGATCACGTGTGGTTAGGTTAGGCTGCCAGACAGGCTGACATAGAACCCGGGTACGCCATTTTTACCACCTCTGCCAGCCACTCACGGCATCTGCCCCCCTTCAAACAATTGTTGTTGCCATGCCAACAAACGATGGGATGCGTGATGAACGCGAGACGATGTGCACACAGCTTTGAATGTAAACCTGCTGCCTGCTCTTTGAATGGGGGAGTTTGTCTAGACTGAGAGGGAGTTTGGCTGCTGGGATGTTTTCAGATCCCCATACATCTCTTAGTCAAACACCTGGACGTGCGAGTACCCAATTCCGCCACTGGGGGACCTGGCACACAATCTATAGCCAAGTGCAACATCTCAGAGAAGAAGAGGAAGAGGCAGAGCAGTATGACTTCTGTTCTGATTCATACCCATTGGGATGAGACGTTCTGGGCTTGATATTATGATATGTTATTGCCATAGTTAATAACAATAACCCATTCAGCTAATGTGATAAAAGTGTTTAAGTGAGGCGCAACATCGGCCCTGCTATGCAATCAGTGTGCTTGTTCCAGCCATAAATCCTAGCGCTAATGCCATTTTAGCTCTTTATCCTCGACGAGTCGCGCTAGCCAACAACATTGAAAATATAAAAATACCGTCTGTATAAATATATACAGGGATAAATGAGCGCGTTGGAAGTGTTGTGAGTTACAGAGGTACGGTAATAACTGTGATTACCATGGGTTTAGCCTCCAGTTCAACGGTGACCCACTTTAATTTGGCAGAGAGAACAAGGGCCTTTGATATTTATTCAGATCACAGTTCGGTATTCTGCTGCTTCTGCCTGACACAACTCCCCATCACCAGCCCCAGTTAACACTCTGACTCTCTCTCTTTCTGTGACTCTCTCTCTCTTTCTGTGACTCTCTCTCTTTCTGTTACTCTCTCTCTCTTTCTGTGACTCTATCTCTCTCTTTCTGTGACTCTTTCTCTTTCTGTGACTCTCTCTTTCTGTGACTCTCTCTCTTTCTGTGACTCTCTCTCTTTCTGTGACTCTCTCTCTCTCTCTTTCTGTGACTCTCTCTCTCTCTTTCTGTGACTCTCTCTCTCTCTTTCTGTGACTCTCTCTCTCTTTCTGTGACTCTCTCTCTTTCTGTGACTCTCTCTCTCTTTCTGTGACTCTCTCTCTCTCTTTCTGTGATTCTCTCTCTCTTTCTGTGATTCTCTCTCTTTCTGTGACTCGCTCTCTCTTTCTGTGACTCTCTCTCTCTTTCTGTGACACTCTCTTTCTGTGACACTCTCTATTTCTGTGACACTCTCTATTTCTGTGACACTCTCTATTTCTGTGGCACTCTATTTCTGTGGCACTCTATTTCTGTGGCACTCTCTATTTCTGTGGCACTCTCT
Source organism: Salvelinus fontinalis (assembly GCF_029448725.1). Classification (NCBI taxonomy): domain Eukaryota; kingdom Metazoa; phylum Chordata; class Actinopteri; order Salmoniformes; family Salmonidae; genus Salvelinus; species Salvelinus fontinalis. The sequence goes on from NC_074675.1 coordinate 45,874,001, forward strand.
ATTTCTGTGGCACTCTCTATTTCTGTGGCACTCTCTCTCTCTCTTTCTGTGATACTCTCTTTCTGTGACACTCTCTTTCTGTGACACTCTCTCTTTCTGTGACACTCTCTTTTTCTCTAACTCTCTCTCTTTCTGTGAGACACTCTCTTTCTGTGACTCTCTCTCTCTCTTTCTGTGACACTCTCTTTCTGTGACACTCTCTCTTTCTCTAACTCTCTCTCTTTCTGTGACACTCTCTCTTTCAGTGACACTCTCTCTTTCAGTGACACTCTATTTCTCTGACACTCTCTCTTTCTCTGACACTCTCTCTTTCTCTGACACTCTCTCTTTCTCTAACTCTCTCTCTTTCCCTGACACTCTCTCTTTCAGTGACACTCACTCTTTCTGTGACACTCTATTTCTCTGACACTCTCTCTTTCTCTGACACTCTCTCTTTAGCTCCCTCCCCTCTATTGTTTTTCCATCCTCCCTTTACATCTGTTTTCATATCTCTGCTTTCTTACTCGCTCACTCACACTTGATCACACCCTCCCTCCCACTCTCTCCCTCCTCCCCTAACCTCCCCCTTTCTCCCATTCTCTCCCTCCTCCTCCTCCTCTCCCTTCCTCCCATTCTCTCCCCCTCCCCATTCCTCCCATTCTCTCCATCCTCCCCACCCATTCTTTCCCTCTCTCTAAATCAGCATTTTCCTCTGTCCATACCCTGTCATCATTAGCTCTGTGCTAATCAACCAGTTCCCATTAATATCCATTCTCATCCCAGTGGAGCAGCGGTGGTGACAGGAATAAAAGAGAGATGGAAATTGGCCTTAATAACATGCACACAGTTCTAATGGCCTGGGCCTGGACCGTGCTGTAATCAAAGGCTCAAATAGAAATCAGAGAGAGCGATGGAGGGATGGAGGGAGAAGGGGGGGGGGGGGGGGGGTGGAGAAGGGAGACAGAGGTAGGAGGGGGAGAGAGAAAGAGTAGGCAGAGAGAGAGAGAGGGGGGAGAGAGAAAGAGTGAGAGACAGAAAGAAAGACAGAGTAGTGTGCTACTGATTTGGGAGGAGGAATGGGACTGGGATGAAAGCGAGAGAGTGAACACACAAAATGGGGGCATGCAGAAAGAAAATGGTGGTTGTGGAGGCTAAGAGACGTGTGCTGAATCTCCCAAACTGATAAACAGACAGCTAATGATTGGGTGTTGAGCACCTCTTGACCACTATTGTTGCACAGGCCAATGGTCAGCGACCTATCAGACCGAGGTCACATAGATAAGAAATACAACTAATGCAGTAGAGATATGTGTCCGGACTAGTAAGAACGTACTCCTGATGTTGCCTTAATGTGTAGTCCCCAAAAGCTTCTATTCAAATCCTATTACAAACTCTTCTGAGCAACATCGTCAAACAAACTTCCTCGTCCATATCTGCCTTTCCAAAAGGACACCAGGCAAGAGCAGTGACAATGGCAGCCATTTTGTGCTGACGCGCCCCCCCCCCCCCCCCCCCCCAACCCTCCAGCCCCTAATGTGACTAAATGGGGTCTCTGCAGAGTAAACAGGGAAAACGTGACAAGGCCAAAATCCCATTGGCAGAAGGAACACATGCAGTACATGACAAACGACGTGTCATGCATATTGTTGAAATGAGGTGGACTGCGCAGCTGTTTGGTTAACACAGTCAGTACCATTACAAAGCCTACCCTCGCTCTGTTCCCAAATCTGGGAGGCAAGCAGGGGGAGTCTGTGCTCCATCAAGAAACACAGAGAGAGAGAAGGGGAGGGAGAGAGATTCAAAGAGAGAGTGACAAAGAGAGATAGACAGAGAGAGAGAGGGAGAGGGAGAGAGAGAAAGAGAAAGGGAAAGAGAAAGAGAAAGAGAGCCCCCCAAAAACAAAAAAGGCCACATCACAATTAGGCCACACCTCAATAAGGCCACATCTCCATAAGGCCACGTCTCAATAAATCCACGTCTCAATAAGGCCACATCTCCATAAGGCCACATCTCAATCAGGAACATCTCCATAATGTCACATCTCAATACGGCCACATCTCCATGAGTCCACATCTATGTTAGTCCACATCTCAATACGGCCACATCTCCATGAGTCCACGTCTATACGAGGCCACATCCCGATAAGTGCACATCTCAATAAGGCCACATCTCCATGAGTCCACATCTATGTGAGGCCACATCTCAATACAGCCACATCTCCATGGGTCCACAGCTATGTGAGTCCACATCTCAATACGGCCACATCTCCATGAGTCCACATCTATGTGAGGCCACATCTCAATACAACCACATCTCCATGAGTCCACAGCTATATGAGGCCACATCTCAATACAGCCACATCTCCATGAGTCCACAGCTATATGAGGCCACATCTCAATACAGCCACATCTCCATGAGTCCACAGCTATATGAGGCCACATCTTGATACGTGCACATCTCAATAAGGCCACATCTCCATCTGTCGGAACACATACAATATGCATACAAAGCTTCTCTCTCTCTTTCTCTCTCTCTCTATTTCTCTCTCGCTCTCTCTTTCTCTCTTGTTCTCTCGCTCTCTCCCTCTCTCTCTCTCTCTCTCTCTCTCTCTCTCTCTCTTTCTCTCTTGTTCTCTCGCTCTCTCCCTCCTCCAGAACAGAACCATAAATCTTCTTCCTGACTGTTTTATGCTCTGTGGAACAGTGCCTTTGATGACAGTTAATTTCATGCCAATTGTTCAGCAGTAATTTCCCTCTTTTTTGTCTGTTGGTTTGGTTGAAGACAAACCCCTGTGTGTGTTTGATTAAACACCTAGGTCTAATCAACGGAGGAGAGGAAATCGATGGAACAAACCATGTACTTTTTATAAGGGAGCTGGCTTTTAATTTGCCGATCCATATTGCGGAGAACATACAAGCTGCAAGGTGTTTTAGTCCGATCTCGAAAGGTTAAGGAAAACATTCTGTTGATCAAAATACCACTTAAACACCAATGTGTGGACTAAACACGGCAAGAATATGCTATTTATTTCGTCTCTCAAAGAAGATAAATTATATCCTTTCTTAGTGTTAAATCCATCTGAATTGTGTTGAAGTGTATATCAGCCGCAGCACTACATCTGTTCTGCCAAGTGGTTCTTCAAACTGGAAGAATTAAACCCTTCACAGCTGACAACGTACCTCCCAGAAACAAACCAAACCTGGCCTTGAACGTTATGCTATCTAAAATGACAGGCTGGATGTAGCTAGGTATGGATTACGCCCCAGCTGTCCGTACGTTCGTCTATCTGTCTGCCTGTCTATCTGTCTGCCTGTCTGTCTGCCTGCATGTCTGTCTGTCTTTCCATCTGTATGTCTATCTTTCTGTGTATGCTTCCTATCCCAGGGTAGAGAGCATAACCAAGTTAAACAGCTGCTGTTAATCTCCCCCTGATGGATCTGGAGTGGCTGTAACTCTGCAGTGGAGAGACAAGGTACAGGCATCATTCCATTAACTCTGCTTACCACCTGACCTGGCCCGCTCATCCTGGCCCACCCCTCCCCCTTTCATTTTTCACATTTTAGTCTCGCTCTCTTTCCCGTTCCCTCCGCACCTCTCTCTCCCTCCTCTGTCTCTCTCCCTCCCGTTAGCTCTTTCACTCTCTCCCTCTCCACCACCCATCTCTCTCTCTCTCTCACCTCCCCACATCACTCTCTCTTTCTTCTCTCCATGACTCTCAGAGGAGGAGGAGGCAGCGCGGTCGTGGCCTAGTGGTTTCTGATAGATTAAATACCTGTAAATGGATCTCAACAGATGGGGACTTCATGTAGCGTCACTCCACCACCCCACCAGTTTAGAGGCGCCATGTCACGGGCCAGCCACCGGGCCAGCCGCCCTCCGTGACTCAACCCACTGCCATGTCGGCATACTGACTATACCACTCAGGAGGAGGGGGTGGGAGACGAAGGGAGAAAGGAAAGTGGAGGGAAAAAGGATGAGTATGAAGGAAAGTAAGAGAGGAATGTGAAGGATGTTGGTTGAGGGAGGTTGAGGGAGTGAGAAGAGGACAATGGTCATCCCAACATGGAGTGAAAATCGCCTGTATAGGCTAGTTATTGTACTTGCATGACTAACGACCAGTGCTACCTTTGGGAACTCAGCCAACATTCATACAACTGACTCCATGCTGGCCAGTGAGTGTAACGTGACCGCCACCGGCCCTTTCTCAACAAAAAGGGAAAGCGCTAACTAATAATTTAGAGCTATTTAACTGAAAGAAGATTGCAGGGAGTGAGGCTCGGGGTATAGAGCAGATAGGAGCAGAGTGTTTAATGCAATAGAGATTGCAGAGTCATTTAAAGCACCACTGACACCACCGCTATGCTAGCTACAGGCCACAACTCTCTCTCTCATTCTCTCCCTTTCACTCTGCCACTATGACCTGCGCCGCATGGATGAACTATATACTATTACATGGAGAAAATAGAGAAACACTAGTTTCTCCATGGGCTGAGTCGCAGGTACAAGTCAAAGAAGATTCTCATTTTGTTTTTCGGCTCCACAATGGCAAGACAGGGGAAAACAAGCTACTAGCTAGCTGTTAGCATCTTTCAGCGGTCTATGGGTTCTCTTGGTCATGGCTGGTTGACTGTTTTCTTCTAATTGGAGACAGAGACACTGGTGGGAGACAGGGGCATTTACCCTCTGAACGAGGCAATAGGAAAGGGAAGGCTACACATACCAGGGGAGATACAAAACAACCATATATACTTCACTTGGGAAGGGGGAATAGCACAACAGAAGAATAGCACAGGACCTCCTCGTTATTGGCAAATGAATGTGCACTGGTGTTACTCTGAACTGCATCCCCCCTTCCCCGAGGAGGTTCCCTATACGGGGAGGAAGGATATGATTAAAGTGCAGGAGCGTGTTGGGGCTCCGTTTGATGTTGGGATGAGGCATGTAGCCCTGCCGCCACCCTTTGACTGTCAACCACGCTGAGCCCCTGTGAAACAGCGGAGAGATCAGAGCCCCACGCTTACCGGGAACGTACACCTACCCGCCGGCTATTAACGCTCGGGAATATCTCTGCGAATCGGTAATTTACACCTCCATTTGGGGAGTAATACACACAGCCCCCTGCTAAGCCCTTGTTTTTATCACGCTTAGGTCTTTAAAATGCTACATTGCCATTCCCCATAAAAAGGAATGGGGGTAGCTTGCAGGCAGCATCAATAACAATGACTAGAAAAATGAAAAATGAGAAGGGTTTATAGGGTGACTGTTGTAGATGGTAGAAGGCTTTCAGGGGTGACATGTACCTGAAATTGTAATGGCTACCTCACATATTTGGACTGAAGTGTTCTGGTCTCTGTCTCTTTTACATTGCTATTACTTTGTCTCTCTTACACTCTTTTCTCAAGCTCGTTTGCTTCCTACTCTTTTATAATCTACAGAACCACACCATCCTGGCAATTTAATCCTCTGCATTTCCTCCCCTTTCCCGCACTTTCTTTCATCCCTTCTATGACTCTATTCGGAAACATGGTGGCCATTTTAGATTTGAGCAGCCAGAGCATCCCACACACATCAGCAGCCTCTCGGTGTCAGTGACTCGGGCAGCTAAGAGCACATCTAGAGAAAAATGCCTCCAATTACAGAAGGAACTGTGGCTGACCTCATGAATTTGATCAGGCTCGTGTATTCTAAATAGTCGCGTCACAACGGCCTAAATGAGACCATTTAATTGGAAAACATGAGCTCTGGTTGCAAGGGTCTGCATAAATATCATTCCCCCTCTCTTTTCCTTAAGACACAGAGTACCATATAGGACTTCTCCTCAGGTAAGCATAGAAACGATATGTAAAACAGGGCCGAGAGATAGAGAGAGAAAAAGGATTTCTCATGAATATAAAAGGAAGAAGGGAAAGAGACGGGAATAATGAATGAAAGAGAGATTGGGAGAAAGGAAGAAACACAGATGAGTAATTTGCCTTTGTGTGAGTGAGAAAGAGAGAGGGGTTATGTATGTATATATATGTTAAGATATTTGATCAAGGTTTAAGATAAGTGATAAAATAATTCAACCCAGAAACTTAACCATTAGGATTAGAGGTTATGTAGCATGAACAAGGGGTAATTAAAAATAGTAACCATTGTGGAAGAAAGGAATGTATGTATAGTGGGACAAAAAAGTATTTAGTCAGCCACCAATTGTGCAAGTTCTCCCACTTAAAAAGATGAGAGAGGCCTGTAATTTTCATCATAGGTACACTTCAACTATGACAGACAAAATGAGAAAAAAAATCCAGAAAATCACATTGTAGGATTTTTAATGAATTTATTTGCAAATTATGGTGGAAAATAAGTATTTGGTCACCTACAAACAAGCAAGATTTCTGGCTCTCACAGACCTGTAACTTCTTCTTTAAGAGGCTCCTCTGTCCTCCACTCGTTATCTGTATTAATGGCACCTGTTTGAACTTGTTATCAGTATAAAAGACACCTGTCCACAACCTCAAACAGTCACACTCCAAACTCCACTATGGCCAAGACCAAAGAGCTGTCAAAGGACACCAGAAACAAAATTGTAGACCTGCACCAGGCTGGGAAGACTGAATCTGCAATAGGTAAGCAGCTTGGTTTGAAGAAATCAACTGTGGGAGCAATTATTAGGAAATGGAAGACATACAAGACCACTGATAATCTCCCTCGATCTGGGGCTCCACGCAAGATCTCACCCCGTGGGGTCAAAATGATCACCAGAACGGTGAGCAAAAATCCCAGAACCACACGGGGGGACCTAGTGAATGACCTGCAGAGAGATGGGACCAAAGTAACAAAGCCTACCATCAGCAAGGGCATTGAAGATGAAACGTGGCTGGGTCTTTCAGCATGACAATGATCCCAAACACACCGCCCGGGCAACGAAGGAGTGGCTTTGTAAGAAGCATTTCAAGGTCCTGGAGTGGCCTAGCCAGTCTCCAGATCTCAACCTCATAGAAAATCTTTGGAGGGAGTTGAAAGTCCGTGTTGCCCAGCAACAGCCCCAAAACATCACTGCTCTAGAGGAGATCTGCATGGAGGAATGGGCCAAAATACCAGCAACAGTGTGTGAAAACCTTGTGAAGACTTACAGAAAAAGTTTGACCTCTGTCATTTCCAACAAAGGGTATATAACAAAGTATTGAGATAAACTTTTGTTATTGACCAAATACTTATTTTCCACCATAATTTGCAAATAAATTCATTAAAAATCATACAATGTGATTTTCTGGATTTTCTTTTCTCATTTTGTCTGTCATAGTTGAAGTGTACCTATGATGAAAATTACAGGCCTCTCTCATCTTTTTAAGTGGGAGAACTTGCACAATTGGTGGCTGACTAAATACTTTTTTGCCCCACTGTATGTGCCGAAAGAAAGCAAAGAGACTCGTTAACCTATGTTTGAACCGATCCAGCTATAACTCTGTGGAGATAAGACAAGACAGCGAAAGCTCCTCTAGGTTTTCCATATCTGGGGGGGGACTGGAACTGTCAGCTAAGTGGTAATAAAGTGTGGTGAGAATTCAGGAGATAATCCAGATATAGTGTGTAATTTATGTGTGTTAGTGTGTTGGAATGGACTTTGGAATCAGCTTTGTCTTGTCGGAGAGGAGGAGGGTCATTTTAGGACGCTATGATGCTATGTGTGATATATAAACTACTGTACATGGTATTTTGAGTAGAGCTCTGTCGAGAATAAAGCTATTGATTAATTTGGTGACTATTCTTTGTCTATTTTATGCAAATAAGAATCTTACAAATTCTTAGAAACGGACAGAGTGTTTGCTTTGTTATAATTAAATTGGTTAACAAACACATAGGAATCAAATTCCTTTATCAGAGGACGAGACGGAGGGAGGAGAGAAATGGTGATGTGTTGTAGATTGTGTTGTAGACTAGTACAGATTTGAATGAGAAGTATGATGTTGTTCTGTGCTCTGTGTATGAAGACAAGTAGGAATTTTGCTGATGTGTATTCTCCTAACAACAACTACTACTACAACGAGAGGCTGAAACCAGTTCAATGGAACAGAACCAAAAACCGTAAAATAACTAAATATTTAGAGGAATGGAAACAGAAGCAGGAACAAAAGTGATCTTTAGTTTTTCCGGAACAGAACCACTATTTGAAAAACATGGGAACTGGTTAATACATTTTTTTAAAGTCCCACGAAAACACCAACAAAGCGCCTATGCAAGGTACCCAGTCACTCAGAAACTATTTCCAGTGTCTGCCTGCCAGCTAGTTTTCTAGGCTAGTTAAGGACACTATAGTTATCATGTTTCACATTGGATTTATTAACAACAAAAAGGTAAGACATGTTTTGAATTCTGGTACCGCTGCACACAAACTCGTTGGCTAGGTCTTGTCCAGGGCGTTTAGCTAACCTCGGCGTTGAGCCAACTCTCGTTCAAAGTTCCTCCATATTATCCGCTCCTCAGTAGGTATATAGCTAGTATATCATTATGTAATTGAGTTAAGTAAGATAGGCCTACTACTATTATCCTCAGTGGCGTCATGCACCCCAAAAATCTGAGGGGGCACAAAGTACACAATGATGGCTGGGGGGATGGTCTGGAGGGGGCTAGGCCCCCTGATCGGAAGTTGGATATTTTTTTTTTTTCAAACAGCTAAAACAGATTTTACCTGCAATCTAGAGCCATAATCATTATGCTCAATTATATGTTAACAAATAAGCCATGTGTTCTTGTTAAAGCCAACTTCATAAAATTGCTAGGAGGCTAGTACTGTAATATTAAAGAGAAACAACAATTACTCCACCGATTGGAGTCATTTAATGAGCTACATGTCAAAACTGATGATTTCACAGGTTAAAGAAGGAACAGATGGGAACAATATAAAGCGGTATTTTTTTGTTGTTGGTTTGAACCGGTTCAGAACTTTATTATGCTGGTTGGAACCATGGAACGGAACAAAATAATGGTGGTTCTGTCCGGAACTAAACGATTGGAAAATAAGTTTTGTTCCAACCCCTGACTGATACTGCTACTGCTACTACTATTTTGGACAAGCCAAAATATCTGCTCCATCCCTTTCTGTGCCACTTACCCCTCACCATTATTGAGATCCTGGTAAAAGCTGTCCTTTTTTTCTGCATGCAGGTTGAATTTCCAAAAATGATCTGGACCACTCTCATTCTTGATAACACTTAGAATATATTGATGTGTTATAGGGAGAAGTCGCTGAAGAAAATGTGCAAGTTGCTTAACATCCCACTGCTTTATACATAATTAGTCCCATCTGTACTCCTCAACGGCATTCTCTGTGGCCCTCACATTTCACAATTAAGACTTTTTCCCACCGCACTCAATAAGTAATGAAATATATATTGGAAGCAGTAGCTAAATCATTGTCACAACATAGACTGAATTGAACCTTTTCACAAACTCAGCAGAGGAGTTGGATCTGGAATTAAAGTTGTTTCTTTAAGCCTGATTCAATTCTCCCCAGTTTTCCATTTCCTAGCCACAAAGATATGTAATCCATTGTCTTTGCCCCTTGAAAACGTCAGAATCCTAATATAAAAAGTAACCAAGCGAAAGGAAATGTCTCACTATCGCCAAACCCTGGTTGACGTGTTCCCAGGCGTACATGTATTTCTTTGTACCTGCTTCCACGGATTACAACTGCATATAGTTTCAGCTTCTGGACTTTCATAGACAAATATGAATCATAGGTCTACACATCGTCTCATTTGGCCATTCAGTGTAAAATATGTACAATGTGTTTAATCACTTACCTATTTAGATGTTTTCAAGGTGGTGTCAGGTGAAAGGAACAGCAGCGGAAAAAGAAGAGAAGAGAATATCGTTAGTTCAAGTGCCACATTTCAAATGTGTTGTCTGTTCTGTAGCAGGATTAGAACCAAGATCAGGATTAGAACCAAGATCAGGATTAGGACCAAGATCAGGATTAAGACCAGGATCAGGATTAGGACCGAGACCAGGATTTAGGTCAGGATACGGACCAAGATCAGGATTAGGACCACGATCAGGATAAGGACCAAGTCCAGGATTAGGACCAAGACCAGGATTAAGACCAGGATCAGGATTAGGACCAAGACCAGGATTAGGACCAAGATCAGGATTAAGACCAGGATCAGGATTAAGACCAGGATCAGGATTAGGACCAAGACCAGGATTAGGACCAAGATCAGGATTAGGACCAAGATCAGGATTAAGACCAGGATCAGGATTAGGACCGAGACCAGGATTTAGGTCAGGATACGGACCAAGATCAGGATTAGGACCAAGACCAGGATTAGGATCAAGATCAGGATTAGGACCAAGACCAGGATTAGGACCAAGACCAGGATTAGGACCAGAGATAAAGTCCAATATTTAATATGTATTTTAAAAGCAGATTGTGCTTGCAAGATGAACATACTGCAGAGTATATGTAAGAATGAATGTGACCAACAGAAAGAAATAGGCTTTTATTCTCAGCCCAAGAAACACCAGACTGGGTGATATGCAGTTAATGTTGACCTAGATCTCAAGTGAGAAATGATAAGAACCAGCCCACAGAACCAGGGACGTTACAGCCTTACCCTTGGACTGAGAGACAGAGAGAGACAGAGAGAGCATCAGAGAGAACGTCAGAGAGAGCATCAGAGAGTCAGAGAGAGAGAGAAAGAGAGAAAGAGAGACAGAGAGAAATCTGCACTGCTTTACTGACCATGTGGGTCACAGTGACATGAGAGAGATGGAGGCAGGATGGAGGAGGGGAAGGCAAGCTTAACCATCTAGACTAGAGTATAAGCCCTGTCTAAGACGCGGGGGTTCTAAGCTAACATATGGAATTGTTTTAAAATGGTCATACCAAGGATCATTTAGCAATTGATTTAGAGTTTTAAGACCCCTTAAGATATCAAAACAAGTCTTATAAAATGATTGGATGAAACATTGAACTTGGCATTACTGCTATTAGCCAATAGAAACACATTGAATAACAGGTTTCAGGTAATAAAAAAGTAGAAATCAAAAGGAAGTTTGTTCTGAAGTGTCTGTCCTCTATCTGAAAGATATAAGAAACTATTTAAATTCCTTTTTCTTCAACGTATTTATCCCCTTATTTTAGGCACTAAACTATCTCCATATGTGACTCACGTCACTACTTCACATGAGAGCCATTTCAGCGTAAACATTTATTTTATATCAAAATGTGTTTTATTTGGGCAGAAATGCCTTCTGGAACATGTGAACTTTCATGTGCCTTCATAACAAACTTGTATGCCATCTGTAAATACGAATACGATTGTTAAATTACGACCCTATTTAGTTTAGCCATGGAAAAAGTCAGGAACCTTCACGCTAGCCGTGATTGGTTGAGATAATGGATGGGCTGGACATGCCAAGAGATTAGTTTGGATTGAAGCATGCTTCTGTCTATAACATGAGCTGCTCAGTATGTGTAGGTAATCCTTTCTAATGCAGCTTTTTTGGAAGATATCAAGAAGAACTGCAAAAGTGTTGCTAATGCTCTCCTCTTTCTGGAGGACCGAGTTGTGAAATCAGTTGAATAGCCAATGGAAGCAGAGTATGATATCTAAGGAGACGGAGAAAGGTTGTGGGTTTATTTTCCAGTCATAATGAATACAAATTAAGGCCTCCCGAGTGGAGCAGAAGTCTAAGGCACTGCATCACAGTTCTTCAGGCATCACGGCCAGCCGTTACCGGGAGACCCATGAGGCGGCGCACAATTGGCCCAGCGTCGTCTGGGTTAGGGGAGGGATTGGCCGGCTGGGATTTCCTTGTCCCATCGCGCTCTAGCGACTCCTTGTGGTGGGCAAGCTGACTGAGATGCAGACGGGACAAGACTGTAACTACCAATTGGGGAGAAAAAGGGTTAAAAAACATATATAGATATAATTTTTTTTTTATTAATTTAAATTAGCTAAAGGTATGACGTGGTCAGCTTTATGATATGGTCATTAGTTGAACTGGCTAGCCAGCTAACTTAACATTAGCTAGCTAACAAGCTAGAAACGCACCAAAACATTGCTTAGAAAGTTGATTTTAGTTGCCTGGTTTGCTAAATTGACATATACCACATATATTTTTAAACATATGGATTTATTGTTATTAAAATATACCAGTTATGCTATTTTAGACCCCCGAGCAGCCTGTCATTTTTGGGTTTATACTTTTCATAACGACACGTTTGATGTCAGAAGACAATAGAATGTTCATGATGTCACTGCGACAACTGTCTACAGACATGTTGATAGACATACAGTTGAAGTCAGAAGTTTACATACACCTTATCCAAATACATTTAAACTCAGTTTTTCCACAATTACTGACATTTAACCCTAATAAAAATTCCCTGTCTTAGGTCAGTTAGGATCACCACTTTATTTTCAGAATGTGAAATGTCAGAATAAAAGTAGAGAGAATGATTTATTTCTGCTTTTATTTCTTTCATCACATTCCCAGTGGGTCAGAAGATTACATACACTCAATTAGTATTTGGTAGCATTGCCATTAAATTGTTTAACTTGGGTCAAATGTTTTGGGTAGCCTTCCACAAGCTTCCCACAATAAGTTGGGTGAATTTTGACCCATTCCTCCTGACAGAGCTGGTGTAACTGAATCCGGTTTGTAGGCCTCCTTGCTCGCACACGCTTTTTCAGTTCTGCCCACAAATTTTCTATGGGATTGAGGTCAGAGCTTTGTGATGGCCACTCCAATACCTTGACTTTCTTGTCCTTAAACGATTTTGCCACAACTTTGGAAGTATGTTTGGGGTCATTGTCCTTTTGGAAGACCCATTTGCGACCAAGCTTTAACTTCCTGACTGATGTCTTGAGATGTTGCTTCAATATATCCACATAATTTTCCATCCTCATGATGCCATCCATTTTGTGAAGTGCACCAGTCCCTCCTGCAGCAAAGCACCCCCACAACATGATGCTGCCACCCCTGTGCTTGTCACGCCCTGGCCTTAGTATTCTTTGTTTTCTTTATTATTTTAGTTAGGTCAGGGTGTGACATGGGGAATGTTTGTGTTTTGTCGGTTTTGGGTGGGTGATTCTGTAACGGGTGTCGTAATCCTCCTCCTCAGACGAGGAGAGGAGAGAGGGATCGGAAGACCAATATGCAGCGAGGTATGATGACATGATTTATTTAAGACACGACGAAACAATGACACGAACTATACTTGAATAAACTACAAAATAACAAAAACGAATGTGTAGACAGACCTGAACAATACGAACTTACAAATAACACGAAGAACGCAGGAACAGGGAAAATAGACTACACAAAATAACGATGTACAAAACAAACCGAAAACAGTCCCGTGTGGTGCGCAGACACAGAAGACAATCACCCACAAACGAACAGTGTGAACACACCTACTCATAATATGACTCTCAATCAGAGGAAATGAAAAACACCTGCCTCTAATTGAGAGCCATATCAGGTCACCCAAAACCAACATAGAAACAGAAAACATAGACTGCCCACCCACACTCACGTCCTGACCAACTAACACATACAAAACTAACAGAAACCAGGTCAGGAACGTGACAGTGCTTCACGGTTGGGATGGTGTTCTTCTTCTTACAAGCCTCCCCCTTTTTCCTCCAAACATAACGATGGTCATTATGGCCAAACAGTTATTTTTTGCTTCATCAGACCGGAGGACATTTCTCCAAAAAGTATGATCTTTGTCCCCACGTGCTGTTGCAAACTGTAGTCTGGCATTTTTATGGCGGTTTTGGAGCAGTGGATTCTTCCTTGCTGAGCGGCCTTTCAGGTTATGTCGATATAGGACTCATTTTACTGTGGATATAGATACTTTTGAACCTGCTTCCTCCGGCATCTTCATAAGGTCCTGGGATTGATTTGCTCTTTTCGCACCAAAGTACGTTCATCTCTAGGAGACAGAACGCGTCTCCTTCCTGAGCGGTATTGCGGCTGCGTGATACCATAGTGTTTATACTTGCGTACTATTGTTTGTACAGATGAACGTGGTACCTTCAGGCATTTGGAAATTGCTCCCAATGATGAACCAGACTTATAGAGGTCTACAACTTTTTCTGAGGTCTTTTCTTTTGATTTTCCCATGATGTCAAGGAAAGAGACACTGAGTTTGAAGGTATGCCTTGAAATACATGCACAGGTACACCTCCAATTGACTCAAATTATCTAAATTAGCCTGTCTGAAGCTTCTAAAGCCATGACATCATTTTCTGGAATTTTCCAAGCTGTTTAAAGGCACAGGCAACTTAGTGTAATTAAACTTCTGACCCACTGGAATTGTGATACAGTGAATTATAAGTGAAATGATCTGTCTGTAAACAATTGTTGGAAAAATTACTTGTGTCATGTCCTAACCGACTTGCCAAAACTATAGTTTGTGTAGAAGAAATTTGTGGAGTGGTTAAAAAACTAGTTTTAATGACTCCAACATAAGTGTACGTAAACTTCCAACTTCAACTTTAGTATAAACCAGCATTTAGTCTTGAAATGGTTGTTTAGTACACTACCGTACTCACTCTGTTTAGCACATGGCCTCACATGTGAAACCTTTAAGAGATAGGTGGGGCTAGGGCTGTGAAGGGTGTGATCGATGATGAATGGGTATAGACAATGAAGAGCTCTCCAGTAGGTGTACCAAAACATTCAAGGGTCATTTTCTCAAAAGTGGGGTTACAAGTTTCAACTTTCAAAGCAGAATTACTTTCCCATTGTTCCTCAGCTGAAGTGTTTGATATACCATTTCTACCTCTGAGTCTCTACTTTTATCCAATATCAAAAACACCATTTCAAATGTTGCAACATAAGACCAATTCGAGCCGGTTAGTCACATACAGTTCATTCAGAAAGTATTCAGACCTCTTTTCCACATTTTGTTACGTTACAGCCTTATTCTAAAATGGATTAAATTAAACATGTTACTCATCAACCTACACAGAGTATCCCATAATGACAAAGCGGAAACAAGTTTTTAGACATTTTTGCAAATGTATTACCAATAAATAACAGAAATGCCTTATTTACATAAATGTTCAGACCCTTTTCTATGAGACTCGAGACTTGAGACTCAGGTGCATCCTGTTTCCATTGATCATCCTTCAGATGCTTCTACAACTTGATTGGAGTCTACCTGTGGTAAATTCAATTGATTGAACATGATTTGGAAAGGAACACACCTGTCTTTATAAGGTCCCACAGTTGACAGTGAATGTGAGAGCAAAAACCAAGCCATGAGGTCGAAGGAATTGTCCATTGAGCTCCGAGACAGGATTGTGTCGAGGCACAGATCTGGGGAAGGGTATCAACAAATGTCTGCAGCATTGAAGGTCCCCAAGAACAGTGGCCTCCGTCATTCTTAAATGAAAGCAGTTAGGAACCACCAAGACTCTTCCTAGAGCTGGCCGCCTGGCCAAACTGAGCAATCGGGGGAGAAGGGCCTTGGTCAGGGAGGTGAATCCATTTTACAGTAAGACTGTAACATAGCAAAATGTGTAAAAAGTCAAGGGGTCTGAATAATTTACGAATGCACTATATACTTTCATTCATTTTTTAAAACTGGTACCTGGGTCCTTCAGACGAGTCCTGTGAGGCCTGTGGATGTCCTAGAGCAAAACAGAGAACACCGTCGTGTTCATGAGAGTTGTACACGGATGGGTAGTGTGTAGGTAGTGTGTAGGCCGTTCAGACGCTACAGACGTCTTTGTGAGAAGAGCGATTTTCAGGATATCTCGTGGTCTATCTATTCCCCTTATCACCGCAGATGTGGAAGGGTCATGTCGGCGGATGTGTTCGATTGAGATGCAGCAAAACACGAGAAATCTGTTGCTTAAACAGATGGATTTTGATTTTTGTTTTGTTTTGTTATGTTAATTGGATTTCCGCAGGGGCGCATAAATTGTAGGCTACGTGTTAAAGGCTGCTTAATGTGTGTATGTATGTATGTGTGGGTGTGTGTGCGTATGTGTGTGGGTGTGTTTGTGCACTCTTATGTGAATGAAAATATATACTGAACAAAAATATATATGCAAAATGTAAGGTGTTGGTCACATGTTTCATAAGCTGAAATAAAATATCCCAGATATGTTCCTTACACAAAAAAAACGTCTCAAATTTTGTGCACAAATTTGTTTACATCCCTGTTAGTGAGCATTTTTGCTTTTGTCACACCCTGACCATAGAGAGCCTTTTTATTCTCTATTTTGGTTAGGTTGGGGTGTGACTGGGGGGAGGGGGGGGTGTTATTATCTAGGTGTTTTATTTCTTTGTTGGCCTGGTATGATTCCCAATCAGAGGCAGCTGTTTATCGTTGTCTCTGATTGGGGATCATATTTAGGCAGCCATTTCCCCACTGTGTTTTGTGGGATCTTGTTTATGTGTAGTTGCCTGTAAGCACTCCATAGCTTCACGTTTTGTTTATTCTTTATCGTTTTTTTTGTGAGGTTCACTTATAATAAAAATATGTTGAACCGATATCACGTAGCGCTTTGGTCCGAGTTTGCTTACAACGACGATCGTGACAGTTTTGCCAAGATAGTCCATCCACGTGACAGGTGTGGCATATCAAGATTAAACAGCATGATCGTTGCACAGGTCTACCTTGTGCTGGGGACAATAAAAGGCCACAGTTTTGTCTCACAATACAATGCCATAGACGTCTCAAGTGTTGAGGGAGCGTGCAATTGGCACGCTAACATAACAAAACAGGACATCCACATCCAACTTCTGCACATGCGGGATGGTCTGAAACCAGCCACCCGGACAGCTGATGAAACTGAGGAGTATTTCTGTCTGTAACAAAGCCCTTTTGTGGGGAAAAACTCATTATGATGGACTGGGCCTGGCTCCCCAATGGGTGGGCTTATGCCCTCCAAGGCCCACCCATGGCTGCGCCCCTGCCCAGTCATAGATTAGGGCCTAATGAATGTATTTCAATTGACTGATTTCCTTATATGAACTGTAACTCAGCAACTCATTGAAATTGTTGCATGTCGTGTTTATATTTTTGTTCAGTATAGATACTCTGCACATAGACCCAGAAAATTGGTAAAAACTATATTAGGCAGGCCTAAAAACCTCTGAAGGGGTTCATAATTTGAAGTGATTAGAACTCACCCGGAGACTGCCACTTCAAGTTACCCTACTTTTCAGAAACCCCATGGGGGCTGAAGATATATAACCATCAACTATAAATACTGTAAAGAAATCTGGAGATTGGAGAATATTTGCAAGTGCTGCCTATCTAGTGCGTAACAAAGGGCTGCCAGGCTGTTGAAAGCATTTCAATTCTGCTGAAGTCATGTTTTTCTAGCTCCACGCTTTTATTAACTGGGTCAGCCAAGACCATATTGAGAGGCTCGGAAAGGGATAGAGGGAAGGAGGAAGTGAGGGGGTGTTGGAAGGGATTGAAAGGGAAGGGAGATACCTAGTCAGTTGAATAACAATGTATTCAACTGAAATGTGCCTTCTGCATTTAACCCAACCCCTCTGGTTCAGAGAGGTGCAGGGGGCTGCCTTAATCGACGTCCACGTCATTGGTGGTTGGGGGGGGGGGGGGGGGGTTGAAAGTTGAGGGTGGGGTTGGGGGGGGTGCACGTCATACCTCTTCTCTGATTGGACTAAATGAAGTGCTGATGGAAAGAGGCGATGCAAAAAGAGGCAGTTCTCCAGTTTATTCTGACTGTTATACGTTTATTAGTTGGTATCTCAGAATCTACATGGTAACCCGTCCGGTCACCCTGTTATTACGTTGTTTATTAGTTGGTATCTCAGAATCTACATGGTAACCCGTCCGGTCACCCTGTTATTACGTTGTTTATTAGTTGGTATCTCAGAATCTACATGGTAACCCGTCCGGTCACCCTGTTATTACGTTGTTTATTAGTTGGTATCTCAGAATCTACATGGTAACCCGTCCGGTCACCCTGTTATTACGTTGTTTATTAGTTGGTATCTCAGAATCTACATGGTAACCCGTCCGGTCACCCTGTTATTACGTTGTGTATTAGTTGGTATCTCAGAATCTACATGGTAACCCGTCCGGTCACCCTGTTATTACGTTGTTTATTAGTTGGTATCTCAGAATCTACATGGTAACCCGTCATGTCACCCTGTTATTACGTTGTGTATTAGTTGGTATCTCAGAATCTACATGGTAACCCGTCATGTCTCCCTGTCATTACGTTGTGTATTAGTTGGTATCTTAGAATCTCAACAACAAGCAAAACGAGTGTTCTGGCCTCTGCCGGTAGAGGGGGAGAGAGAGAGAGAGAGAGAGAGAGAGAGAGAGAGAGAGAGAGAGAGAGAGAGAGAGAGAACACTGCCAGATTTCATCCGCCCATCTTCTCCGCAGAGGGAAGAGGGGGAAGTGTTCCATGTTACACCTTCCTAATTAAAATTGCTACACACACACTGCTGCCCTCCTCCTCTGCCCGCATTAATGGAATCAAGTGTCTGTGCTATCAGATATCTGCTATTCTCTCCCTCCTAAATTCAATTTGCTGATGTTTCCAGAATGTTTCTCCCCTCTACTCCTCCCTCCCTTCCTCCCTCTTATTCTCTGCTCCCTCTTATCGGATTCCAAACAAACTGTCTGGCTCCCTCTGCCCTGATTAGTACCACCCTGGCGTAAAGAGGGGGTGGAGGAGGGGGCGGGAGGGAGGGAGGGTGGTACAGGAGGGGAGAGTCTCGTTCAATATGGAGAGAGCAGACAAGAGCTGCTGCTGCAGTGACATCATCACCGTTGAGGTGGAATGAGAGAGCGAGGGAATGAGAGAGAGGGGAAGAAGAGAGAGGGGGAAGGAGAGAGAGGGGGAAGGAGTGAAACATGGAGGGAGAGAAAGGGGGAAGGAGAGAGAGGGGGAAGCCATATTTCTAAGTAAGATCCCTATCACTGTCCCTAAGGGCTCTTCTGCATAATGCCTTCGACCTGAGGGCCACAGCCAGCCCCCAATGGCTTCGGCATTAGAATGAAACACACACCCACCCACACACACCAGCAGGATCCTGCATACTCCATTTTCTGGCCTGTCAGTGGGGCACAGCCTAGACTCAGAGAGGTGCTGCTGTGGTCTTCATAGGGCCCCTGTATTACGGAGCAGCGGAATCCTTCACCACCTCAGACTGCCTACAGTATTGTACATGCAAAACTACAAGCTGACAAGCAATGTTGGCTTCCCAACAGCACTAGGTCCAGCTACTGTAATAGTGAGAGAAATAGTGAGAGACAGTAATGAAGCGGGACGTGAACGGGTCAGCCATGTTGTTCTGTTACGTCTTTGAAGGGCTGCCCGGTTAGAGGAGGGAGGATGGGGGAGACACACAGGGAACCGGTTTCATTTCCAGCCAGGGTGGGTCTTCTCACCCAGCAAATTAGCTCTGTGATTGAAATTCAGTCAGGTGAGGGGGGGGTTAAGGGACCATGGGGTGGTGTGTGGAGACTGGGGAGTGTGAGGTTGTGGGTGAGTGGTGGGGGGGGGGGGGGGGGGGGGGTTGGGTTGATTTGCCAGAGCACTTCATGTTCTCATTTCCATTTTATAAGTTAGTGAGGTAACATCATACGGTGATAGGATTTAATAGGGTGTCTGTAGACTCCCTCATATAAGGGTTTTAAAGATAGATGATGCATCACTGCAAATCAGCATCCAGCCCAAGACCATGAACTAAGCAGCCAGTCTAGAGTGCTAAAGGGCACCCTATTCCCTACACAGTGCACTACTTGTTAACAGCCAACAGTGTTTTATTCTAAGGTTGTGGAGGGAAACCCACAGCTCCCTCTCAGAGCTGAAACCTAAAGCCTGTATTGCTGTGTTGTGGAGGGACACCCACAGCTCCCTCTCAGAGCTGAAACCTAAAGCTTGTATTGCTGTGTTGTGGAGGGACACCCACAGCTCCCTCTCAGAGCTGAAACCTAAAGCCTGTATTGTCCTGTTATGGAGGGACACCCACAGCTCCCTCTCAGAGCTGAAACCTAAAGCCTGTATTGTCCTGTTATGGAGGGACACCCACAGCTCCCTCTCAGAGCTGAAACCTAAAGCCTGTATTGCCATGTTGTGGAGGGAAAGCTCCTGCCTCTACCTACCTTCTCCTCTAGGGTGGCATTCCAGGTTTCAGCACCAGGCTGTGATGGACAGTTCCCGTGCTGTGTGGTTCTCACCCGAAGCGGAAAAAACAGGGCCGGACTGGAGTAAACAACACTACGGCCTCCCCAATGGGGGATAGCACAGCAGCATTCTCTGGTCTCTGAGTTTCAGCACCACAGCCGTGTGGACAGCACCCTGCCAACTCGGGGCTGGGACAAATTACATTAGGCTGGCTGATGCAAACACATTATCTTCATCTTTCTCTCTCCATCTCTCTCTCATTTTCTTTCTGTCATTCTCTCTCTCTCTTGCACACCCATACATTTATACAGACACAAACACACGCACACACATACACACACACATGTACACAATCCTCTCTCTCTCTCTCTCCCTCCCTCCCTCCCTCTCTCTATCTCTCTCTCTCTCTCTCCCTCCCTCCCTCCCTCCCTCCCTCTATCTCTGCCATTATATGGTGTTGACAAGAGATGACAGGCTATCCCTAACTTTTAATGTGCCGCTGCTAGCTGCCTTCCTTCCACAGAGGGAGAGAATAAAAGCTGTCAGGGCCGACTGTCAGGGGATTACATGTTAATTAACAAACCATCACTACTACACAAAGATGCCATATCCTGTGGAACTGGACTGGGAGAGGGAGAAGGAGGAGAGGTAGAGTGAGATGAGGGGGAGAGGAAAGGGGAGAGGGGGAGAGAGAGTGATAGGGAGGGATGGATGGATAGAGGGAGAGAGAGAGAATTGGAGAGAGAGGGAGAGAAGGAGAGAGAGAAAGAGTTAGAGAGAATTGGAGAGATTGAGAGAGAGGGAGAGAGAGAAAGAGATAGAGAGAGAGAGAGGGAGAGGAGGAGAGAGAGAGAGAGAGAGAAAGGGATAGAGAGAGATAGAGGGAGAGGGGGAGGTAGAGGGGGAGAGAGCGAAAGGGATAGAGAGAGAGAAAGGGATAGCGAGAGAGAGAGGGAGAGGTAGAGGGGGAGAGAGAAAGGGATGGAGAGAGAGAGAGGGAGAGGGGGAGGTAGAGGGGGAGAGAGAGAAAGTGATAGAGAGAGGGATAGGGGGAGGTAGAGGGGGAGAGAGAGAAAGGGATGGCGAGAGAGAGAGGGAGAGGGGGATGAGGAGGGGGAGAGAGAGAAAGGGATAGAGAGAGAGAGGGAGAGGGGGAGGTAGATGGGGAGAGAGAGAAAGTTATAGAGAGAGAGAGAGAGAGAGGGGGAGGTAGAGGGGTGAGAGAGAAAGGGATGGAGAGAGAGAGGGAGATGAGGAGGTAGAGGGAGAGAGAGAGAAAGGGATGGGGAGAGAGAGGAGGAGGTAGAGGGAGGGAGAGAGAAAAGGATAGAGAGAGAGAGGAGGAGGTAGAAGGAGAGAGAGAAAGGGATGGAGAGAGAGAGGAGGAGGTAGAGCGAGAGAGAGAGAAAAGGATAGAGAGAGAGAGAGGAGGAGGTAGAGGGAGAGAGAGAGAAAGGGATAGAGAGAGAGGAGGAGGTAGAGGGAGAGAGAGAAAGGGATGGAGAGAGAGAGAGGAGGAGGTAGAGGGAGAGACAGAACGGGATGGAGAGAGAGAGGAGGAGGTAGATGGAGAGAGAGAGAAAGGGATAGAGAGAGAGAGGAGGAGGTAGAGGGAGAGGGAGAGAGAGAAAGGGATGGAGAGAGAGAGGAGGAGGTAGAGGGAGAGAGAGAGAAAGGGATGGAGAAAGACAACCAGAAAGAGATACACTCCTCTATTTACACTCAGAAAGCCCTACACCATTGGATCAGTGGTCTAAACTGATGGGTTCAACATCCTCAGACATTCAAAGATAATCTTATTTCCAGCTGTTTTATATGCCCACATGTTGCATCACGGTCTCACATTCATGTTGAAAAGTTGTTTAAAAGGACTGCTGCCGGCATAAATCACGAGCCAAGTATCCTGGAAATACTTAGTGTCTGTAACGCAGCCTTTCATCCATCTGTCTTGATAAAGCGTTGGGCTGTTGATGTACAGTATGAGGGGGATAGATGCACATTCTGCAGGCTGGAGGATGGATCAATGGTTCTCAAGGGCTAACTTCCTTTCTGATTGATCACTGACACACTCTGCTCATAAAGCATCACCACCGCCAAGCGCTAATGCTCGTCTCATACTTGCTCATGAGTGCTGGAACACCCACACACACCCACACACGGACACAGCCACGGGCAGGCCCTTGTCCAAATGTCAGAGCATTATTATGCAGGATTGATCCGGGAGAATATCAATGTGAATTCTAATCAGGATGGATGCGACAGTCGCCTGGCTACCACCGACATCTTGGAGTAGCCAAGCAATGACGTGTGTCTATCCCTTAGTCCAGGTGTCTTAGCCAATTGTCCAGGTGTCTTAGCCCATAGTCCAGATGTCTTAGCCCTTAGTGCAGGTGTCTTAGCCCATAGTTCAGGTGTCTTAGCCCACAGTCCAGGTGTCTTAGCCCATAGTCCAGGTGTCTTAGCCCACAGTCCAGGTGTCTTAGCCCATAGTCCAGGTGTCTTAGCCCACAGTCCAGGTGTCTTAGCCCATAGTCCAGCTGTCTTAGCCCATATTCCAGGTTTCTTAGCCCACAGTCCAGGTGTCTTAGCCCTTAGTCCAGGTGTCTTAGCCCACAGTCCAGGTGTCTTAGCCCATAGTCCAGCTGTCTTAGCCCATATTCCAGGTGTCTTAGCCCACAGTCCAGGTGTCTTAGCCCACAGTCCAGGTGTCTTAGCCCATAGTCCAGCTGTCTTAGCCCATAGTCCAGGTGTCTTAGCCCACAGTCCAGGTATCTTAGCCCACAGTCCAGGTGTCTTAGCCCATAGTCCAGGTGTCTTAGCCCATAGTCCAGGTGTCTTAGCCCACAGTCCAGGTGGCTTAGCCCATAGTCCAGGTGTCTTAGCCCACAGTCCAGGTGTCTTAGCCCATAGTCCAGCTGTCTTAGCCCATATTCCAGGTTTCTTAGCCCATAGTCCAGGTGTCTTAGACCATTGTCCAGGTCTCTTAGCCCATTGTCCAGGTGTCTTAGCCCATAGTCCAGGTGCCTTTTGGATACAAGAAACTTCCCTAAACCTCCTGAAACTAACTGATAATGACTGGATACGTGTCATACATGCACTTGACGATTCACGCCACAGACCTAAATCTACTCCAGCCTTTGTGTGTGTGAGTGCTTGCGCGTGTGTGTGTATGTGTACAGTATGTGTGTTTGAGTGTGTGTATCAACTCAGATCACAGTATAATCTTAAACGATGCCCATGGACTGTTTGGCAGCTGATGCATTGCATGGAGACTCGGGGCTGGTCATAAGTCACTGTCATGCCTGTCCTCCTCTCTCACCCCTTCCCTTCAGTGACCCCTCTGGTGGTAGGATCCAACATGGACGTGCCACAAAGGTCACCAGCCGAGAAAATCTTTGCACAATTAGATCGTTCCATGGTGGGACACGCAGGAAGAGGGAGAGGATGGAGAGAGAAATGCCCCAGGACCACAGTGCTATTTCACTGGGTCTAAACTCAGAGTCTAAATGCAGAGTCTGCACAATCTGTGACCTTTAGTGTGGCGGAGTGCATTTAAACGTATTCGCCTCCGTATCCTTCAGCCACATTGGTTTATTTATGAGTCCTACTTGTTCACTCTACTCTTGTGTGGTGTCCCCCCCCTCTCTCTTTCACTCCTCTCCTCTCCTCCCAGCTGTAAAGGCCCTGATCAGGAGAGCACATTGATAGGTAATTAAAAGCTACAAAAGCCCATCCACTCCACTCCACTCTCACAGATTAACACACGGCCTAATGAGTCCTCTCCACTCCTCTCTACCGCTCTCTCCTCTCCTCTCCTCCGCTCTCTCCTCTCCTCTCCTCTCCTCTCTACCGCTCTCTCTTCTCCGTTTGCTTCTTCATTTCTTTCATTCTTTATCTATTTTCACTCCCCTGTGTTCATTTTAAGCCAATGTGCTCTCAATGCCAAAGGAGAAGATTTGAAGCAATGCCTATTAGCAGTGATTAGTCCATTGGATTTGTTTTCTTTGATAGATATGTCAAATATCATGAAAAAACAGGCCCTATAAATTATATAAATATGATTGGACATTGAAAGAACATATGATTGGACGATCAAATCAAATGTAATATTACTGGTTCCACATACCAACCGTGTTATCCCATAGGTTGTAGTAGTGGACCCTACAGATCTACACATGACATCAGTCATCATTAAAAGGTGAATCTCTAACCCAGGTCAAAGGTCAAGTCTCAGATCAATAACAAAAGGGCCTGAAGGCAGTAGTAGGACGGGAATATCAGAACCCAATTCATTCCAAATCAACCCCTACCCACGAGGCACTATTGAACATCCAAAATTATCTGATAGATTAAAGTTGCATGGTAATGATTTTACCTTGCCTTCTGATCTACAGGAGTGCCTAGGGGGTAGGGGCTAGGGGGTAGGGGGCAGTAACTAAGGGTTAGGGGTGGTTTGGAATTGACCGCAATACCGAGAATAAAACACAAAGAAGCCAGCTGCATAAAGGTACATAATCATGTGACCTTGTGTTATTGCAGAGTGTATGATAATGATGAATGGCTTATTCTCAAGACAAGTACAGTAGAGAACTTGCCACCCTGGTCCTGCAGGGCCAAAGGCACGTCCTCTTTCTGATTTAACCGACCTGGAAGACCAGGTGTGTTGAATTTAGAAAGACACTGAACTGTTCAATGATCTAAGAAGCTCAGTGTGGTGTATAGAGGGAGCAACATGCCTGCAGTACCTGCAGCCTCCAGGAACAGGGTTGTCTACCCCTGGTGTATAGGGTCCAGGAACAGGGTTGTCTACCTCTGGTGTATAGGGTCCAGGAACAGGGTTGTCTACCTCTGGTGTATAGGGTCCAGGAACAGGGTTGTCTACCCCTGGTGTATAGGGTCCAGGAACAGGGTTGTCTACCCCTGGTGTATAGGGTCCAGGAACAGGGTTGTCTACCTCTGGTGTATAGGGTCCAGGAACAGGGTTGTCTACCCCTGGTGTATAGGGTCCAGAAACAGGGTTGTCTACCCCTGGTGTATAGGGTCCAGGAACAGGGTTGTCTACCCCTGGTGTATAGGGTCCAGGAACAGGGTTGTCTACCCCTGGTGTATAGGATCCAGGAACAGGGTTGTCTACCCCTGGTGTATAGGGTCCAGGAACAGGGTTGTCTACCCCTGGTGTATAGGATCCAGGAACAGGGTTGTCTACCCCTGGTGTATAGGGTCCAGGAACAGGGTTGTCTACCCCTGGTGTATAGGGTCCAGGAACAGGGTTGTCTACCCCTGGTGTATAGGGTTCAGGAACAGGGTTGTCTACCCTTGGTGTATGGGGTCCAGGAACAGGGTTGTCTACCCCTGGTGTATAGGGTCCAGGAACAGGGTTGTCTACCCCTGGAGTATAGGATCCAGGAACAGGGTTGTCTACCCCTGGAGTATAGGATCCAGGAACAGGGTTGTCTACCCCTGGTGTATAGGGTCCAGGAACAGGGTTGTCTACCCCTGTTGTATAGGGTCCAGGAACAGGGTTGTCTACCCCTGGTGTATAGGGTCCAGGAACAGGGTTGTCTACCCCTGGTGTATAGGGTCCAGGAACAGGGTTGTCTACCCCTGGTGTATAGGATCCAGGAACAGGGTTGTCTACCCCTGGTGTATAGGGTCCAGGAACAGGGTTGTCTACCCCTGTTGTATAGGGTCCAGGAACAGGGTTGTCTACCCCTGGTGTATAGGGTCCAGGAACAGGGTTGTCTACCCCTGGTGTATAGGATCCAGGAACAGGGTTGTCTACCCCTGGTGTATAGGGTCCAGGAACAGGGTTGTCTACCCCTGGTGTATAGGGTCCAGGAACAGGGTTGTCTACCCCTGGTGTATAGGGTTCAGGAACAGGGTTGTCTACCCTTGGTGTATAGGGTCCAGGAATAGGGTTGTCTACCCCTGGTGTATAGGGTCCAGGATCAGGGTTGTCTACCCCTGGTGTATAGGGTCCAGGAACAGGGTTGTCTACCCCTGGTGTATAGGGTCCAGGAACAGGGTTGTCTACCCCTGGTGTATAGGGTCCAGGAACAGGGTTGTCTACCCCTGGTGTATAGGGTCCAGGAACAGGGTTGTCTACCCCTGGTGTATAGGATCCAGGAACAGGGTTGTCTACCCCTGGTGTATAGGGTCCAGGAACAGGGTTGTCTACCCCTGTTGTATAGGGTCCAGGAACAGGGTTGTCTACCCCTGGTGTATAGGGTCCAGGAACAGGGTTGTCTACCCCTGGTGTAGGCCATGGGAATGGGAGTGACTCACTCATTCAACGGCATTATCAACAACAACACCACATCTCCTCCAGGCTGATAAACCAATCAAAACAACACCACATCTCCTCCAGGCTGATAAACCAATCAAAACAACACCACATCTCCTCCAGGCTGATAAGTAGATCAAAACAACAATAACAACACATCTCCTCCAGGCTGATAAACCGATCAAAACAACAACTCATCTCCTCCAGGCTGATAAACAGATCAGACAACAACTCATCTCCTCCAGGCTGATAAACAGATCAGACAACAACTCATCTCCTCCAGGCTGATAAACAGATCAAAACAACAACAACACATCTCCTCCAGGCTGGTAAACAGATCAAAACAACAACATCAACAACACATCTCCCCCAGGCTGATAAATAGATCAGACAACAACAACAACAACAACAACACAAGAACACTCTGACCATTTCAAGATCTAGCCACTCGGAACACATTACTTACTACCTCACCTACTTCAGATTACAAAGCTAACACAATACTATTTAAAAATCACTCTCAAAACACACAACCCTAACACAAAGAGGAAACGTGAAAAAGAGGTGTGTGTGTAGAATGGATAATGAGGAACAAAGAGGGTGTGGATAATGAGTGTCTAGGATCGGTGGCGATAGGAGTATTCCCTAGTCTTGTCACCTGTTTCTGTCAGTCACTAATGAAGTTGCTATTTCTAATTACCGTTCCCGTTTAAGAATAATTATTAGCTTGGCTTTTATAGTGGCTCTATCAGTGGGCCTAGACAGCCGAGGCAGGAGGCTCCAAGGAACCCAGAGCCCATCAGATCTTCATTTGATGATTACCGTAGTAATCCAGCTTGAATGAGAGCCTTAAGCGTAGAAATAGAGACGGTGTGTGTCTGTAGGTGTGTGCTTGTGTGTGTGTGTGTGTGTGTGTGTGTGTGTGTGTGTGTGTGTGTGTGTGTGTGTGTGTGTGTGTGTGTGTGTGTGTGTGTGTGTGTGTGTGTGAAATTGTTAACCGGTGTGTGCAGGACATGCTCCACACACACCATCTGCGTAACAACAATTCAACAACAGTACAATTATCTGTAATGGCAATGTAAGCACGGCGATTATCTTGGAGGCTGAATGTTAGCGCTATGTCTTGGTTGGTGGAAGAAGGTTCAGCTCCGGATTTTTCCAACCCTCTCCTCCGGCCGCCCGACAATTCGCATGTTCGTTTTATCCCTAACCTGGCACACCTGATTCAATTAGTCAACCGATCACCAAGCTGGTGACTGATTGGATCTGGTGTACCAGTTTAGGGTTAAAACAAAAATGTGAAATGTCTCGGGGGGCAAGAATAGATTTGGTGAACCCTGGAGCTGGCCAAAGGAGCGTGGAGAGATGTGCCCCCAGGAAGAGAGTCGTTGTGTCCTTGGAATAAGAATAACTTGTCTAAATGCCATGTTAAAGTCCTCTGTGCTTGCACGCAACCACCCACCACTCTGATGTGGCTCTTTGCTATGTATGCACTGTGTTGTTTGTCCAATAGGAAAAGATAACATGACTATGAGAGACTGTATTTATGTGTGTGTCTACATGTATGTTTTTGTGGCTGGATGGTCTTTTGTCCACCCCTCCAGCCCAGGCATGTCATCAGTGTGTGAGTGTAACAGCAGCCTGCTCAGCAAGTCCCTGACAACACCTCACAGACTCCAAGAATGAGGAGGGAGGAGAGAGGGGAGGAGGGAGGAGAGGAGAGAGGGGGGGAAGAGATAGGTGAGAAGGATGTCGGGGAGGAGGGAGGAGAGAGAGGAGGAGAGAGTGGAGGAGGAATGAGAGAGGGGAGGAGATAGGGGGATAGTAGAGGAGAGAGGAGATAGTAGAGAAGGGAGGAGAGAGGAGAGAAGGGAGGAGGGAGGAGAGAGGGGAGGAGAAAGGAGGAGAAAGGAGGAGAAAGGAGGATAGAGGGGAGGAGAGAGGGGAGGAGGGAGGAGATAGTTGGCTATCTTTGTTAGGAAGAAATAGTCTTCACACAGTTCGCAACGAGCAAGGCGGCCCAAACTGCTGCATATAGCCTGACTCTGTTGCACATAACGCAAGATAAGTGACACAATTTCCCTAGTTAAAAGAAATTCATGTTAGCAGGCAATATTAACTAAATATGCAGGTTTAAAAATATATACTTGTGTATTGATATTAAGAAAGGCATTGATGTTTATGGTTAGGTACACATTGGTGCAACGACAGTGCTTCTTTCGCGAATTAAATCACCCGTTTGGCGAAGTAGGCTGTGATGACAGGCACCGCATCAGTTATATGCAACGCAGGACAAGCTAGATAAACTAGTAATATCATCAACCATGTGTAGTTAACTAGTGATTATGTTAAAATTGATTGTTTTTTATAAGATACGTTTAATGCTAGCTAGCACCTTACCTTGGCTCCTTGCTGCACTCGCATAACAGGTTGTCAGCCTGCCACGCAGCCTGCCACGCCCGATAACACGCCCGATAACACGACCGATAACACGACCGATAACACGACTGATAAATGGGGTGTAGATTAAATCATTCCTTCATGGTGATTACACAATTGTGTACAATACCTCAAAGTTCTAGGTATGAGGACTTTGGGACCTGGATAGGTGTATAGATACATCATGTACAGTAGTAGGTCAGTAAGAACACACAGTAGGTTAACTTCTTGAGAATACAGGGGGTGCTGTTTCGCATTAGCATAATTGCCTCTACAGACTAAACTGCCTCTTATTCAATTATTGCTGTTACTATATGCATATAACCATATAGCATTGGATAGAAAACAAGCTATGGTTTCTAAAACCGTTCCAATTGAGTCTCTGAGTCAAACACAGGTCATTTCACAGCACTTTCCCTGAGCCAGAAGAAGAATGCAAGATGTGTATGCTCGCTTCAAAGCTCTGCCTATATATGGTCACGCGACCTATGACCCGAATGACACTTCCTTCTTCTTCCTCTGGGTGTCTGGAAGACGTCAGAGGAGAAATTTTTTGTTTATCTTGTACTGACGTGAAATAAGACCTATTTCTTTAGCGTGACCGACAACTTCCGGTTTCTGAAATGCGCGTTTTCAGAGGTGGCATTGTCTTTTGTTATGCTGACGTTACGGATGAAAACTATCTCCGTGTCGAAGTTTGTTTGATACATGTGACCATATCACCGTAATGTATGTTTTTTCAATATAGTTTAATCAGATTATTAGAATTTTTTCGGGAGTTTTGCCGTGTTCCGTTCTTTGAGTTTTTTAACTTTGGACATGGACCGTGCCAGTCGACCAGTACCCAGGCTAAATGAAGAGGGGAAGTTGCCATTGTGAATGGATTGAACGACTCATCAGGACTAAGGACACCTTGATCAACATTCTGATGAAAGACCAGCAATAGTAAGACCCAATTTACGATGTTATTTCATATATCTGTCGTGCATGTGAACTGGTCGGGCGCGTCCAGCTGGTTTTGGCTGGCCTGGTTATGCTAATTAGCTAGTTATGCTAATTTCGCTATAAAACATTTAAAAAATCTGAAATATTGTTTGGATTCACCAGATGTTGGGCTTTCAATGTCTGTACGCTGTGTATTTTTTCTGAAATGTTTTAAGACAAGTAATTAGTTATATAACGTTGGTCTCTGTAATTGTTCTAGCTGCATCAGCACTATATCAGATTGCAGCTGCAATGTAGAACTGTGATTTATACCTGAAAAATGCACATAAAAAAAAAAAAAACTATGCTATACCATAAATATGTTATCAGACTGTCATCTTATGAATTTGTTTGTTGGTTTGTGGCTATCAATATCTTAGTTTAGCCGAATTGGTGATAGCACCTGATGGAGTAAGAAACTGTTGGAGTAAGAAAATGGTGTCTTTTGCTAACGTGTTTAGCTAATAGATTTACATATTTTGTCTTCCCTGTAAAACATTTAAAAAATCTGAAATGGTGGTTTTATTCACAAGATCTGTGTCTTTCATTGGGTGTCTTGGACTTGTGATTTAATGATATTTAGATGCTACTATTTAATTGTGACGCTATGCTAGCGATGCTAATCAGTGTGTGGGGGGGGGGGGGGGGTGCTCCCGGATCCGGGTTAGGTACTCTGTAGAGGTTAACTCTCTCCACTGCTAAAGGCTGCCCTTCATTTAAAAGACAAAGACACAGAGAGAGAGAAAAGCGAGGAAGGAAGAGAGAGAAAGGGAGAAAGGTGAGGAATGAAGAGAGAACGAGGGAGAAAGGTGAGGAAGTAAATGAGAGCGAGAGGGAGAAAGGTGAGGAATGAAGAGATCGAGAGGGAGAAAGGTGAGGAAGGAAGAAAGAGAGAGAAAGAGAGAGGGAGAAAGATTAGGAAGAGAGAGAGGGAGAATGGTGAGGAAGGAAGAAAGAGAGAGAAAGAGAGAGGGAGAAAGATTAGGAAGAGAGAGAGGGAGAATGGTGAGGAAGGAAGAAAGAGAGAGAAAGAGAGAGGGAGAAAGATTAGGAAGAGAGAGAGGGAGAATGGTGAGGAAGGAAGAAAGAGAGAGAAAGAGAGAGGGAGAATGGTGAGGAAGGAACATGCTCTTGATGTTTCCACTTTTCCCTGAAGGACAAGAGAAGGAAGAAGAAGAAGAAGAAGAAGAAGAAGAAGAAGAAGAAGAAGAAGAAGAAGAAGAAGAAGAAGAAGAAGAAGAAGAAGAAGAAGAAGAAGAAGAAGAAGAAGAAGAAGAAGAAGAAGAAGAAGAAGAAGAGAGAGAGAGAGAGAGAGAGAGAGAGAGAGAGAGAGAGAGAGAGAGAGAGAGAGAGAGAGAGAGAGGTGAGGAAGGAAGAGAGCGAGGGAGAGAGAGAGAGAGAGAGAGAGAGAGAGAGAGAGAGAGGAGAGAGAGAGAGAGAGAGAGAGAGAGAGAGAGAGAGAGAGAGAGAGAGAGAGAGAGAGAGAGAGAGAGAGAGAGAGAGAGAGAGGGAGAGAGGGAGAGAGGGAGAGAGAGAGAGAGAGAGAGAGAGAGAGAGAGAGAGAGAGAGAGAGAGAGTGGTGAGGAAGGAAGAGAGAGAGAGAGAGAGAGAGAGAGAGAGAGAGAGAGAGAGAGAAAGAAAGGTGAGGAAGGGATAGAGAGAGAGAGAGAGAGAGAGAGAGAGAGAGAGAGAGAGAGAGAGAGAGAGAGAGAAAGAAAGGTGAGGAAGGGATAGAGAGAGAGAGAGGTAGAAAGGTGAGAAAGGAACATGCTCTTGATGTTTCCTCTCAGAGAGAGAGAGAGAGAGAGAGAGAGAGAGAGAGAGAGAGAGAATGTAAGAGAGCAATCCATAAAGTATATTAATTGGCTGGGAAAATGGGAAGAAGATAATTAAGAGGTAGCTAGGTGACACTGCTATGTGAAACTGTTGGGTGAACTTACTGTCACACATCTGGTGACATCTGGTGATACCAATGAGGGCCTAGGAACGGTAGGTTAACTGCCTTGTTCAGGGGCAGAACAACAGATTGGTACCTTGTCAGCTCGGGGATTCAATCTTGCAACCTTCCAGTTACTAGGCCAACGCTCTAATCACTAAGCTACCTGCCGCCACATAAACAGACTAAAAAAACAATATCAACCTCAAAAATCAACTGGGGCCAGAGAATATCATTCAAGAACCTTGAATAGAAAACGGTCATTTTACTTCATATTTTGAATCATTCCAATTGAGGAAATGTAAAAATTGTAGGGGCTCACTCTAGCAAAACATTTAGCATCGGAAAACAATCTCCTCGTTTCCAAACATTTCAAAATGTTTCCTGAACTCGACCGAGGTTTCTCCTCCCTTCAGCCTTCATTGAGGGATTTGTCTGTCTGTGGATGGATGGTGGATGTGTGAAACCTGATTCCGTCCTTCCCTTTGACACATCTTGGTGCTGTGGGCTGCCAGGGCTGCTGCAGCTCCCCAATGAATTCCTCCATCTCCTAATTCTGTCACATCCTTTGACTGGTGGGTCGATGGCACCGGGGCTGGCTCTCTACTGACTCCTCGCTTTCTGCCCCCGCTAGAGGCACACCAGATGGATGGATGGTTGGATGATGAAAGGAAGGAGAGGGGAGAGAGGGGTGAAGAGACAGCCGTGTCGGTCTCCTCGGTGGTGATCAGTCGTGATCGCTCAGGCAGTCAGCAGCGGGCCCACTTTCGACCCACGCTCCCATTGATTGGAGGAGGCGTAGTCCCACGCACGAGGACAGGAGCTGACACTACAATACTGACTAGAGTATAGAATGTTTTTTTCGCTGTATACCGAGAGAAAAACATAACAATAGAAAATGGTTTGGTACTAGAATTTCTGTTCCTGCTCCATTTACTCATTCGTTACTAGGGCTGTCTGGGCTGCATTGTTGGCGTCCCACTCATGATGCACAGACGTTAATACACTTCAATAATGCAACACGGTATGTAGGAATGTTGAACCTGTTCTCTACTGTTTGCAAAACTATGTCCTTGGCTCGAACACATTACAATGGAAGACGATACCGGTAGCGTCCAGCTTCGTAGGCTAACTTTCCTTGCTAGCTTTCAGCTGACGCAACAACAATTCACTACTCATAGTAGGCTACTTTGTTTGTTATAATATGCAAACCATACTGCAAAATATGCAATTTCAAAGCTGTTTGTCAGCAAAAAATTAACTTAGTCTCCGTCGTCACCAAAAACGTATTAATTTCTTGGTCTCCACTAGAGACCACATACACAGTCTGCCTTGCTGATCTTACGTTCTCAAAGAGACAGTACACACTTGAAAAAAATCTATGCAAATGTTGTTGATGAGTACAATAAAGTAATGCTCTCCTAGGAGTTGTCAATAAAATAAGTCCTAAATGGAAAGGATCATTTCTAATCAGTAGTCCCATGAAATACGCTAAAACAAACCATTATGTTGTTTTATAGTTAGATTTGAAAAAAACTGAGTCAAATTGATTGCATGATTGTATAATTGATTAATGAATGCATACATGCTGTCAAAAATATTTACATAAAATGTTTTAAATGTGATAACATTGAACTCAAAAGATTCCCAATGATTGAAAAGAGCAGAAGCTGACGTTATGTGTCTGGATCAAGTGTCATTCCCTGACTTTGGTTAAGAACCCTTCTTTGTTGTTGTGGCATCGTGATGGTTTCGAGTTTCGTGATGGTATCGAGTATCGTGACGGAATTGAGTATCGTGATGAATCGAGTATTGTGGTGGTATCGAGTATCGTGATGGAATCGAGTATCGTGATGGAATCGAGTATCGTGATGGTATCGTGTATCGTGATGGAATCGAGTATCGTGATGGTATCGAGTATCGTGATGGTATCGTGTATCGTGATACTAAACCTGGTATCGGTATCAAAGTAAAAAACAAACTGGTTTCGAGACAACACTAGTAAAGGGGAAGGTTCCACTCTGCAGAGAGTCCTACCTCTCACACAGAGCTGTACTAACTTCATATCACACAGAGCTGTACTAACCTCATATCACACAGAGCTGTACTAACTTCATATCACACAGAGCTGTACTAACCTCATATCACACAGAGCTGTACTAACTTCATATCACACAGAGCTGTACTAACTTCATATCACACAGAGCTGTACTAACTTCATATCACACAGAGCTGTACTAACCTCATATCACACAGAGCTGTACTAACTTCATATCACACAGAGCTGTACTAACTTCATATCACACAGAGCTGTACTAACCTCATATCACACAGAGCTGTACTAACTTCATATCACACAGAGCTGTACTAACTTCATATCACACAGAGCTGTACTAACTTCATATCACACAGAGCTGTACTAACCTCATATCACACAGAGCTGTACTAACTTCCTATCACACAGAGCTGTACTAACTTCATATCACACAGAGCTGTACTAACCTCATATCACACAGAGCTGTACTAACCTCATATCACACAGAGCTGTACTAACTTCCTATCACACAGAGCTGTACTAACTTCATATCACACAGAGCTGTACTAACTTCATATCACACAGAGCTGTACTAACTTCATATCACACAGAGCTGTACTAACCTCATATCACACAGAGCTGTACTAACTTCATATCACACAGAGCTGTACTAACTTCATATCACACAGAGCTGTACTAACTTCATATCACAAAGAGCTGTACTAACTTCCTATCACACAGAGCTGTACTAACTTCCTATCACACGTGCTACAGTAGTGGTCATTCCACCAATCCACTGCTTGACTTCGGCTAAATCACGGCCACCCTCCAACTACTCTAGTTACCCATTTAACGCACTGGCAGACACTTAAGTCCAGTGCTCGGGAGAACACCACCGCTGCCCTCGTGGGAGAACATCACCGCTGCCCTCGCGGGAGAACACCACCTCTGCCCTCTCGGGAGAACACCACCTCTGCCCTCTCGGGAGAACACCACCTCTGCCCTCTCGGGAGAACACCACCACTGCCCTCTCGGGAGAACACCACCACTGCCCTCTCGGGAGAACACCACCTCTGCCCTCTCGGGAGAACACCACCTCTGCCCTCTCGGGAGAACACCACCACTGCCCTCGTGGCGGAACATCACAGCTGCCCTCGCGGGAGAACATCACCGCTGCCCTCGTGGGAGAACATCACCGCTGCCCTCTCGGGAGAACACCACCGCTGCCCTCGTGGGAGAACATCACCGCTGCCCTCGCGGGAGAACACCACCACTGCCCTCGTGGCGGAACATCACAGCTGCCCTCGCGGGAGAACACCACCGCTGCCCTCGTGGGAGAACATCACCGCTGCCCTCGCGGGAGAACATCACCGCTGCCCTCGCGGGGGAACATCACCGCTGCCCTCGCGGGGGAACATCACCGCTGCCCTCGCGGGGGAACATCACCGCTGCCCTCGCGGGGGAACATCACCGCTGCCCTTGCGGGAGAACATCACCGCTGCCCTCGTGGGGGAACATCACCGCTGCCCTCGCGGGAGAACACCACCGCTGCCCTTGTGGGGGACATCACCACTGCCCTCGTCTCTTGCCGGCTTCAGCAGCATAGCTGCAGGTAGCGTAGTAGTTAAGAGTGTTGTGCCAGTAGCCGAAAGGTCTCTGGTTCAAATCTGACTAGGTGATAAAACAGCCGCTGTGCCCTTGTGCAAGGCACTCTGGATAAGAGCGTCTGCTAAATGACTAAAACATTTCAACCATGATCCCCTAGCTGTAACAAGTGGATTAGAGACGAGAAGCTATTTTGATGTTGGAGGATAGTGTTGTGTTGTTGACAGTAACTGATGCCACTATCTCTGCAGAGATGGAGGAGGGATCAATGTCAGACAGTGTATACCCATAATTCCTCCATTATCCTCGCTCTTCTAGCCTCCTCCTTTCTCTCATATTCTATCTGGCTCGCCATTACCTGTATCCCCATCCCCCACACACAAATAGGCATGCACACTCCCCCATATTCAGGAAACGGATGGGCTTGTTGTGGGAAGCTTCTGTCTGCGTTCTGTTAATGGAGGTCAGGAAGCCTGTACTTAGTCATCTCACCAACGTCGTGCGCCTCAAAATCAATGGCCTATTAACTCACCCCCTCTCAACTCTCTTGCACAGTCACTCTCCTTCTCTGGCTTATTCATTTCATTTGGGGTTTTATTACCCTGAAATCTTCATCTCTGCAGAGAGGGATATGCTAGTGGAGCTCTTTCAGCTCACAGATAAAAGGAAAGCAGACTTTGGAATGGATCTCTGGTTTGCTCTGTATCCTTAATTGAATCATATCAGGCCTTAGAGGTTTTCTCTGTTCCAACGCCAGGCTCCAGTGATGCAAATGACCGCTTCGTTACACTACCATTTAGGCCTACTTCCAATCGAATATGACAGGCAAAGTTGTTCAATAAAGTTAGGAAACTGTAACTGAGGGTAATGTAGAATATATTGTGTGTGTCTGTATGTGCATGCACATGACATTATGTTTGTGTTGAAATATGTATAAATTGGCCTTATAAAAACACAGCCTCGAGAAGGGGTGGGCAACGTTGATGGGGGAGGGGCCACACAAAAACAGAAGTCATTATGAGGGCCCCACCTTGCCAGCAAAACATTTAGCAGCCCCCCTCGTGAAGCAAAGAGAAAAAATGTTTTAACGTACATTTCCTGCAATCCTGCACATTTTGCCATTGGATGTAGAGACTATGTTAAGCTTCAAAGCAAGTTGCTGCAGTTCTATACAATGTGTTAGTTGAGAAGCAGGTGCAGGTGAAACCTTTAATGAAAAAAGAAACATGAAACAAGACAGCGTAACAGAAGCTAGATAGCGTGAACACAGGATAAACACCAACTGAGGAATGAAAAAAAAGAAGGGACCTATGAGTTCCAGGTGTGAATCATAGTGATGAGTGCAAGATGTGCGTAATGATTAGTCCCAGGACCGGTGGCTAGTATTCCGGCGACGTCGCACGCCGTAGGGGAGGAGCAGGAGCAGACGTGACAATTTGCCATGGGGAGGAGAGAAGATTTGTCAATTTTCTAACTCATTTCATGCAATTCTACACATTTTCCCATACGGTGGAGGAAAAGGTTTGCAGTTCCTAAAAAAAACACA
Source organism: Salvelinus fontinalis (assembly GCF_029448725.1). Classification (NCBI taxonomy): domain Eukaryota; kingdom Metazoa; phylum Chordata; class Actinopteri; order Salmoniformes; family Salmonidae; genus Salvelinus; species Salvelinus fontinalis. The sequence goes on from NC_074675.1 coordinate 45,910,937, forward strand.
CCAAAAAAAGATGTAATCCTTACTTATTTTTAATGGTCTGCGGGCCTACAAAAGGTTACATATCCCTGACCCAGAGCAATCTCAAACAGCAGCAGAACCAGTTCTCACCTAGTGAAATCTCCCCCACCTCCCACGTTCCCAACAGAAAGAGGTCACAGCGAGCGCACTTCATTGACTCTAATGGCTAATCCAGACATTTGTGCCCACCTCCCCATCTATTTCCCTCTATTTCCTCTCTCCATTTCCTCTCCTCCTCCCTGTCCCGGCGCCTACGCTCCATCAGCCACAAAAGCACTAATGTTCTCTCTTTAGAAGAGAAAATGCTACAGGCATCAAAGGACAAGGCAATAATCTTACAATATTACACAAAGCTACAGTGCATCAAAGGACAAGGCAAGAATCTTACAATATTACACAAAGCTACAGTGCATCAAAGGACAAGGCAAGAATCTTACAATATTACACAAAGCTACAGTGCTAGCCTCTTCTGCAGAGATTAAGCACCATTTTACAATATTCTCTTATCTTCCGACATTAAACTGTTAAATGTTTTACGCTCGCCCCATTTTTGAGCGCTTTGGTGCTTTTGTATGCTCAATAACTCCAACGTGAGACACCGGCTGCGCTCAGATCACATGTTAGGTATTGTATGTTTTTGGTATTTAAGTCAATGTAGGCTGTTCTCAGTGCAGTAGTCCATTAGTATGGCCGCCGGGGCGTTTCACTACTTTGCTGCAGCGCCCTTTACTTCATTACCTTTACTTCATTACCGACAGAGCTAATAGACACTGCGGAATGCGGTTGCTAGGCAGCCTAGCTTGCTGCTGTCAAGTGTAGTAAAGGGAGAGATACTGGATTACGTTTGGCTTAAAACCAGTTGCAGGAAATAGGTTTGTCACCTCTATTTTCACTCAATCATGGAGTTAGTTAGGTCTTTAAGGGACTATATGTACTATATGATTAATAAGGCCAGGAACATGTTTCCTGATCAGGTCAAAGGTAAAACCTCTATCCCTATAGCTCTGAATGCATTCATGCTGTCGAAGGTTACTTGTCATCCGGGATCCTTGGGATCCAATCGAAGTTGAAATGTAAAATTGTTAAGGTATGGGTCAAGGTTAGGGTTAGGTAAGGGTAAGGGTTAAGGTTAGGGTACAGGTAGGGGTTAAGGTTAGCATTAGGGTTAGTTAAGGGTTAAGGTTAGGGTTAGGTAAGGGTTAAGGTTAGGTAAGGGTACGGGTTATGGTTAAGGTTAGGGTACAGGTAGGGGTTAAGGTTAGCATTAGGGTTAGTTAAGGGTTAAGGTTAGGTAAGGGTAAGGGTTAGGGTTAAGGTTAGGGTTATGTAAGGGTTAAGGGTTAGGGTAAAGGTTAGGGTTAGGTAAGGGTTAGGGTAAAGGTTAGGGTTAGGTAAGGGTTAGGGTTAAGGTTAGGGTTATGTAAGGGTTAGGGTTAGGGTTAGGGTTAGGGTTAGGGTTAGATAAGGGTAAGGGTAAGGGTTAAGGTTAGGGTTAAGGGTTAGGTAAGTTTTAAGTAAGGGTTAGGGTTAGGGTTAGGTAAGGGTTAAGGGTTAGGGTTAGTGTTAGTTAAGGGTTAGTTAAGGGTTAGGGTTAGGTACGGGTTAGGTAAGGGTTAAGGGTTAGGGTTAGTTAAGGGTTAGGGTTAGTTAAGGGTTAGGGTTAGGGTTAGTTAAGGGTTAGGGTTAGGTAAGGGTTAGGTAAGGGTTAAGGGTTAGGGTTAGTTAAGGGTTAGGGTTAGTTAAGGGTTAGGGTTAGGGTTAGTTAAGGGTTAGGGTTAGTTAAGGGTTAGGGTTAGGGTTAGTTAAGGGTTAGGGTTAGTTAAGGGTAAAGGTGTGGTTCCAACGTTGGATTTATCGAACGTATGCATCAAACTGTATGCGTAGACGTCTTGACAGAAATGGTAGCAGAAGGTGAATGTTGAACTTTTGTTACATACATATTCAGATGATGCTACGTACTATTTAGCACAATGACACTGTCGTGTGATCGAAGTGTTACACTAGGTCCTCCCTCCTTCTGTAGACTGAACCCATTAAAGGGGAACTCATGTATGTCTGTAGCCAGAAGGATGAGGAGGACACTGAATAATGCAATGGTACAGTAGCTGGTATGCCAGTGAGTTGACGGGAGGACTTTGGCTAGAACACTGTTGCTTTAACATCAATTATGGATGGCTTCGATCAGAACTGATCCGGTCCAGGGCAGGGGCACAAAAATGACATCCTGTAAATAAAAGAAGAATCTAGAAGTTGAAAGGGATAGAGTGGGTGAGGATGGAGCAAAGGGGGGGGGGGGGGCATGAAGAGGACTGAGCTGGCACAGGGGAAGAGGAGCACAGTAAAATGAAATCTCCTGTATGTCGCCAGACTGCACTAGCCTGCTGAGCTAAAGCCTCGTCTTCAGATCTCAGGCAAGGTTACTCATCACTCGAGTGGGGTTCGCCCAACCACCTCTGTTACACAAAAAAGCGCATCTCCCAACACACCTTGAGGACTTCCTGATTCAGCGTGCCTTACACCGTCCACACCGTTTTTACATCTTCCCTCCATTTGCAAATCTTCCTCTTCCTTTACAGGAACATTTCCGCGTGTATTGCAACTATGAAGGTGAAGTATGGCTGGGTGATAGAAAGTAGACACCATCCCTGTCTCCACTGACTTCAGATCAAAACACCCTATTGGTCCAGGAGGCATCCAGTGAGTGCTCCATCCCCCATATTGACAACACCGTTTACATATTATTTTAGTGCAAACGGGCTATATGTATTCACCACCGGTTCATATTAAAGTCAACACTTATTCTAACCCGGGGCAAGATCCATGCATTCATTGAAAAGCTGGCTGGGCGCCAAACAACACATACTTTACTTTGCATTAGCGCTCTGCTAGCTACTTCAAAGCTACCTGCTGTACATGCAGTCTCTCTATAGGGTATATCGTCTTAGATGGAATACGTCCACCATCGCTTATTGGCAAAATGCATTTTGTATGCATTTACTATGCATTTAGCATCCATCAAACATCCAGTGACAATGTAGAAATATCGATTTTTAAATGCTATTCTTGAGTTTCTCTCAGGGCAGAATGAGAGGAGTTGTATCGCTGATCTTCAGGCTAGGGCTGTGATTGGTGAACATAGTCTAGGAGCCACATGAGAGGATAGAAAAGGACAGGAGTGGAGGGAGGAAGAGAGGAGAAGAGATGACAGGATAGAAGAGCAGGGGAGGGGAGAGGGAAGGATGGGAGATGAGAGTGTGTAGAGAAGAGGGGAGAGGGAAGGATGAGAAGATTAAGGAGGAGAAGATTAAGGAGGAGAGAAGAGAACAGGAGAAGAGATGCACCAGAGTGTTGCTGTAAGATCAGCCTCTGCTGCATTGACACCTTGGATCTCAAAGCTCCAGGTCTCCTCTCACCCCCGTTATTACAGCACAGTTTACCCAGAGCTAACCAGAGTAGGAGGGAAGGAGGGAAGAGAGAGGAGAGAGTGAGATTGGGGGGGAAAGGTTGAGGATGGGAAAGGAGGGAGAGGGTGAGAAAGGATAGAAGAGCCGGTGAGAAAGAGGGGTGAGAGAGACAGGTGGGGAGAGGCTAAGGTGAAAGAGACAAAAGGGGGTGATGGAGGGAGAGAGAAGACCACTTCTAGGTGTGACAGATTTCTGAGTACACTGTCAGAATTGAATAGTAATGAACTCCATAATAACCAAATCCTGTCCTCCAAAGCTGAAATGCACCTACTCACTCTTTGTAATGCAATTACATTCAAATGAACACTGTAAAACAATAAAAACTAATTGACTTTAATAATACAATATTATTAGGGGCATCCACAGTGCGACAAAAAATCTAATGAAATGTATTAACTTCCTAAGACCCATCTACCTTTGCAATTGTCAAGCGACGACTGAATTGGATTGGCAACATTACCGCCAATGTCCCCATTTAAATGGCATTATGAAGTGTTCAAATCCACTGAGTGACACTTAAACACAATGGCTTACGCTCCTAATTACCACCGTTGACAGGTCATTTTGTCTGGAGATGCAGGATATTAGCGAGCCATCACCTTCTGTTGGCAAGGCCATTTCAAAATGAAGTCCTCTCCCGAGACAAAGGGAAGGACGAGAGGATGACCTCGAGCTTCACTACATTTTGGAATATTAATCACGGGCTGTGGCGAACGCGGCCTCTAATTGGAGAAGTTTTTATGTATGAGGTTACACTTAAGATGGAGAGCCTCGGCGCTGAGGGAAAAAGCCAAGGTCCTTCTGTTTCTTAAGACCTGTCACTCAAACCCAATAATTCACCACTCCTTGATGAAATGTCTGGCAAAAAAAAAAGTTTTCTTTACACATTTGGTCCTTGATGAGATGCCACTCACGTCTCCCAATGCAATATCCTTTCCATGAAGACAAAGAAAAGCCTTCAGTGAAATTTGAAACCCTTTACTGCAGGGTTCTGCAACTGGTGATCTGCGGGCCGAATTTGGCCCATGGGCGATTTATATTTGCACCCCCCCCCCAAAAAAAAACGATCTGAGCAAAAAAACAACTACATATTATTTAAACATTTCAATTGTTGGACATAGAAGACTGTAAAAACACCAGCAAATCAGCTCTAAGGGACTTTAATTTTGGGAATCTGTTCCAAAGTATTACCCATCGCATAATAGATGCAGTAAAGAGGTCAATGGAACGCAGACCGTGAGGGATAGAAGGACGATGCCAGATTGGCGCACATTCAATACATCTGATCTAACAAAGTGGATATTCGTCAAATCCCTCATCCTTTATGTATTGTCACAGGCACACAATCTGGTTACTTAAGTACGATATATTTGGTTGTTTTCACCGCATTAACATGTAGAAGTTGCAGTTTTAATTTCAGGTTTAGAAGTGACTGCTAAATGCTAACTCCTGTTCGTATAAACTGGTAGCATAAATAGCATAGAGAAGTCTGTGGTGGCAGTCAAAGTCGTTTTCAACTGAAATGCAGTTGCTTGGTGACGATGACATGAACATGTGGTGGGGTTGACATCCATACAAGCATTATACAACAATTCTGACCTCAACATAGTGTGAAATACACACAATAGCCTAAATGTAGGCTAAATCTGCTGGGGAGCAATGAGGAGGTTCGGGATCTTTCCCCCACACGTTTCCATTGACCTCTTTACCGCGACTATAGAGAGATATATGTGATCACATTCAAATGTAAGCAAGGTGTGAAATTATTATGTTTTAGTCAAATATTATATATGTTTGGGCTTCTAGCGGTCAATTTCCAGTCTATAAATATAAATATTTGTAATTATGTTCCGTCCCCCTGGCCATCCACTCAAGAAAAGAATTGGCCCGCAGATTCATCTAGTTGATGATCCCTGTTGTACTGTGGCTCTACTGTAGTAATGGCTGATATATAAAAAAATCTCCCACTTTTAAAAGTTGTGGTATACTGAGAGGGAAGGAGTGACCTGTAATCTTGATCTGAGACCTATAGCTCTCAGTGTTTCTCGTAACCCCCCTCTGTATCAAAACAACGTCAAAACAACATCAAAAACAACGTCAAAACAGCTAATCAGTGACAGAGCCGAGATAGAACACAGTAATCCTGAGCTGTCCCAATGGTTCCCATTAATTCATCAGCCAGGAGCCACACGCAGACAGGGAAAGCGCTGCACTCAAGGAATATTCCAAAACACTTTGAACTGTGGTTAGAGAAGCTTACAGGCAGCGACACACGCACACACACAAATGTACTGTCGCAGAGAGGTATAGCGACAGTAAGTCACGCACACACACGTACACATGCAGGCATATATACTCACTTAGTTCCCACACAAAGCAGGGAGTCTAATCAGAGTTATTTCAACACTCTGACAGTTGGTCCATGGCTCCCAGGTGGTTGCTGTGCAAGCCGGACCCCCGCTGCCTGAACATGAATTAAAACTCTTCCAATCAGGCCAGCTCTGTCAAACAGCAACCTTGCAATAACACACACACACACACACACACACACACACACACACACACACACACACACACACACACACACACACACACACACACACACACACACACACACACACACACACACACACACACACACACAGCAGCACAGATAGGAGCGAGGGAGAGAGTGAGAGAGAATGGCAGAGGAAATCTGCAGAGATTGTCATAAGAGACTGACAGACTATTTGTCTGCTACTGCTGGGGAATAGTCCAAATACCAAGCCTTCCAAATAAAGGGACTTGTTGGACAGCGCCAGGTTGTCTGTGTCATGTACTGGGAGGGAGGTGAGAGAGGGCGAACGCCAACTAAATGTCAAGCTCAATTGGATGATTGAATGTAAATGACAGACTCTGGTCCTTGGCAGATAGGGATAGACAGCAACACAGTGAATCTTATCACAGACTTCAAACCAGCTGCCCTTAGAGAGAAACCCCTTCGGACTGGCTTTTCATGTTCCTTTCTTTAACGTTTCTACTTTTGTCTCGTCTGTAGACAGACACTTCTGTCAGTGACGCTGCATTGCTACATTATCGCCGAAGTGGCATATAGCTAGCGTCAAATCAACCGTCTAGTCCTCGATGTTCAGTGACAGGACATTTTCCTCTTATGCTATAGAATGGCTGATAGATATTTCATTAACCTGGCAGGCTAGCAGACTAGGTTAGCATGGTTGGTTTAGGTCAATTCCATTTTAACTCAGTCATTTTTAGAACAGGAAGTTCCATTACATTCCTGACGTCCAAAAGGAATGTTATGTAATTTCATTACCTGAATGGACGAAATTGAAATGGAATGAACCCCAACTGTATAGGGAAGGTTTGCCTAGACTAAGCTAGCATCTTCCAAACAGGAGCAAGCCACAGGTCAAAATAAAGGCTGAACAATCCGAGCATTATTAATTCAACAGAGGTGGTTTTATTAGTAAAATACGAGAGGAAAACAGCATAAAACTCCAACGCCATGCTGTGCTTAAATAACTCCCCACACCAGATTCATAGTAGAGTTAGCATCATCGCTAAGAGTCCCCATTACGTTCTACCATGAACTTAACCCACTAGGTCCAAAGTATAAAGTATTATCTAGATGTATCAATGAGAAGTAAATAGAAATATGGAAGAACAAAAAATTCTGGGTGTCATTGTAAGAAAATAGACCTATGTAATGAAGAAATATTTTAACGGGTGAAAAGAGGGCAACAGAAAAAATATAGTCTGAATGTACAGGAAGTAGGACCAGCTGCTACACACATTCACATTCCTATAGCCCCCATCTCAGTAAACAGGAAGTAGACCAGCTGCTGCACACATTCACATTCTTATAGCCCCCATCTCAGTAAACAGGAAGTAGACCAGCTGCTGCACACATTCACATTCTTATAGCCCCCATCTCAGTAAAGAGGAAGTAGACCAGCTGCTGCACACATTCACATTCCTACAGGCCCCATCTCAGAAACAGGAAGTAGGACCAGCTGCTGCACACATTCACATTCCTATAGACCCCATCTCAGTAAACAGGAAGTAGACCAGTTGCTGCACACATTCACATTCCTACAGCCCCCATCTCAGTAAACAGGAAGTAGACCAGCTGCTGCACACATTCACATTCCTACAGCCCCTATCTCAGTAATCCTCGGCCTTGAGATCGTTTCCTGTTTGGCTAGGGTGTAACAGGCAAATCGTCTGAATCACACGGAATCAATGGCCTATACAAATACAGGAGTCTTGATGCGTGAGCGGCCCAGACATTGCATTGACTTCTGGGGCTTCTGTCATTTGCCACGTGTTACGCTGCCCCGCCATTATTGTAAACACGCTGCTCAATATATCATGTCACCCGTGGGTAATATTTAGAAAATGAGGTGCAATGATATCCTCTAATTTAGTCATACTTATATCTACATGACTAGGGCCAGGAGTTATTCCAGGAGGAAATAGAGTAGCCTACATATAAGCTACATGACTAGGGATCAGAGGTTATCTTGGTCAGGTCACAGTCTGCCAGAAAATAATCTTTGCCCAAGTCTGGCAGGTGCACCTGCCATTCTCGGCGCCAGGTTGAACATTATCCTTTATGTTCCTTTATGAAAGGAGAGGTTTGTATGGACTGCTAGACTGCTCTCGATCTATTTCTTGACAACCAGGCCACCCACTCCCCCGCCCAACCTCGGCCCGACCCCCAGTCCTACCTGCTTCTTTCCCCTACTCCTCTTCTTATCTGTTGGATAAAATGGAACCCGGAGGGGCCGGTGACACAACATGAACGATGGAGAGAGACAGTGAGAAAGAGAATGAGAGAGGGAGAGAGAGAAGAGAAGGGCAGGTTGGGTGGAAAGCAAACGATAAGTGCAGGCAACAGAGGGCTTGGCAGGCTGGGCTGGTACATAAGCACATGGATTTACAGGCTGATTGATTTCTCAGTCGCCACTGCATGAGCCATTAAGTTTGGCTCCCAGGCTCTTTCTCCTCTACTCTCTCTAGCTATCTGAATCTATCTCTCTCTCTAGCTATCTGAATCTATCTCTCTGAATCTATCTCTCTCTCTAGCTATCTGAATCTATCTCTCTCTCTAGCTATCTGAATCTATCTCTCTAGCTATCTGAATCTATCTCTCTCTAGCTATCTGAATCTCTCTCTCTAGCTATCTGAATCTATCTCTCTCTAGCTATCTGAATCTCTCTCTAGCTATCTGAATCTCTCTCTCTCTCTGTAGCTATCTGAATCTATCTCTCTCTCTAGCTATCTGAATCTCTCTCTCTCTCTGTAGCTATCTGAATCTATCTCTCTCTCTAGCTATCTGAATCTATCTCTCTCTCTAGCTATCTGAATCTATCTCTCTCTCTAGCTATCTGAATCTATCTCTCTCTCTAGCTATCTGAATCTATCTCTCTCTTTAGCTATCTGAATGTATATCTCTCTCTAGCTATCTGAATCTATCTCTCTCTCTAGCTATCTGAATCTATCTCTAGCTATCTAAATCTCTCTCTCTCTGTGTAGCTATCTGAATCTATCTCGCTCTCTAGCTATCTGAATCTATCTCTCTCTCAAGCTATCTGAATCTATCTCTCTCTAGCTATCTGAATCTATCTCTCTCTAGCTATCTGAATCTCTCTCTCTCTCTATCTTTCTGAATCTATCTCTATAGCTATCTGAATCTATCTCTCTCTAGCTATCTGAATCTCTCTCTCTCTAGCTATCTGAATCTCTCTCTCTCTCTCTGTAGCTATCTGAATCTATCTCTCTCTCTAGCTATCTGAATCTATCTCTCTCTCTAGCTATCTGAATCTCTCTCTCTCTCTAGCTATCTGAATCTATCTCTCTCTCTAGCTATCTGAATCTATCTCTCTCTCTAGCTATCTGAATCTATCTCTCTCTCTAGCTATCTGAATCTCTCTCTCTCTCTCTGTAGCTATCTGAATCTATCTCTCTCTATAGCTATCTGAATCTATCTCTCTAGCTATCTGAATCTATCTCTCTCTAGCTATCTGAATCTCTCTCTAGCTATCTAAATCTCTCTCTCTCTCTGTAGCTATCTGAATCTATCTCTCTCTCTAGCTATCGGAATCTCTCTCTATTTAGCTATCTGAATCTATCTCTCTCTCTAGCTATCTGAATCTATCTCTCTCTCTAGCTATCTGAATCTATCTCTCTCTCTAGCTATCTGAATCTATCTCTCTCTCTAGCTATCTGAATCTATCTCTCTCTCTAGCTATCTGAATCTATCTCTCTAGCTATCTGAATCTATCTCTCTCTAGCTATCTGAATCTCTCTCTAGCTATCTAAATCTCTCTCTCTCTATGTAGCTATCTGAATCTCTCTCTAGCTATCTAAATCTCTCTCTCTGTGTAGCTATCTGAATCTATCTCTCTCTCTAGCTATCTGAATCTATCTCTCTAGCTATCTGAATCTATCTCTCTCTAGCTATCTGAATCTCTCTCTAGCTATCTAAATCTCTCTCTCTCTATGTAGCTATCTGAATCTCTCTCTAGCTATCTAAATCTCTCTCTCTCTATGTAGCTATCTGAATCTCTCTCTAGCTATCTAAATCTCTCTCTCTCTGTGTAGCTATCTGAATCTATCTCTCTCTCTAGCTATCTGAATCAATCTCTCTCTCTAGCTATCTGAATCTCTCTCTATTTAGCTATCTGAATCTATCTCTCTCTGTAACTATCCGAATCTCTCTCTCTCTGTAACTATCTGAATCTCTCTATGTAACTATCTGAATCTCTCTCTCTCTGTAGCTATCTGAATCTCTCTCTATGTAACTATCCGAATCTCTCTCTCTCTCTAGCTATCTGAATCTATCTCTAGCTATCCAAATCTCTCTCTCTCTGTGTAGCTATCTGAATCTATCTCGCTCTCTAGCTATCTGAATCTATCTCTCTCTCAAGCTATCTGAATCTATCTCTCTCTAGCTATCTGAATCTCTCTCTCTCTCTATCTTTCTGAATCTATCTCTATAGCTATCTGAATCTATCTCTCTCTAGCTATCTGAATCTCTCACTCTCTAGCTATCTGAATCTCTCTCTCTCTCTCTGTAGCTATCTGAATCTATCTCTCTCTCTAGCTATCTGAATCTCTCTCTCTCTCTCTAGCTATCTGAATCTATCTCTCTCTCTAGCTATCTGAATCTATCTCTCTCTCTAGCTATCTGAATCTATCTCTCTAGCTATCTGAATCTCTCTCTCTCTAGCTATCTGAATCTCTCTCTAGCTATCTAAATCTCTCTCTCTCTGTGTAGCTATCTGAATCTATCTCTCTCTCTAGCTATCTGAATCAATCTCTCTCTCTAGCTATCTGAATCTCTCTCTATTTAGCTATCTGAATCTATCTCTCTCTGTAACTATCCGAATCTCTCTCTCTCTGTAACTATCTGAATCTCTCTATGTAACTATCTGAATCTCTCTCTCTCTGTAGCTATCTGAATCTCTCTCTATGTAGCTATCTGCATCTATCTCTCTCTATGTAGCTATCTGAATCTCTCTCTCTATGTAGCTATCTGAATCTCTATGTAACTATCTGAATCTCTCTCTCTATGTAACTATCTGAATCTCTCTCTCTCTGTAGCTATCTGAATCTCTCTCTCTATGTAGCTAGCTGAATCCCTCTCTATGTAACTATCTGAATCTCTCTCTCTCTGTAGCTATCTGAATCTCTCTCTATGTAACTATCTGAATCTCTCTCTCTCTCTGTAGCTATCTGAATCTCTCTCTATGTAGCTATCTGCATCTATCTCTCTCTATGTAGCTATCTGAATCTCTATGTAACTATCTGAATCTCTCTCTCTATGTAACTATCTGAATCTCTCTCTCTATGTAACTATCTGAATCCCTCTCTCTATGTAGCTAGCTGAATCTCTCTCTCTGTAGCTATATGAATCTCTCTATGTAACTATCTGAATCTCTCTATGTAGCTATCTGAATCCCTCTCTCTATGTAGCTAGCTGAATCTCTCTCTCTGTAGCTATCTGAATCTCTCTCTATGTAGCTATCTGCATCTATCTCTCTCTATGTAGCTATCTGAATCTCTATGTAACTATCTGAATTTCTCTCTCTATGTAACTATCTGAATCTCTCTCTCTCTGTAGCTATCTGAATCTCTCTCTCTGTAGCTATATGAATCTCTCTATGTAACTATCTGAATCTCTCTATGTAGCTATCTGAATCCCTCTCTCTATGTAGCTAGCTGAATCTCTCTCTCTGTAGCTATATGAATCTCTCTATGTAACTATCTGAATCTCTCTATGTAGCTATCTGCATCTATCTCTCTCTATGTAGCTATCTGAATCTCTATGTAACTATCTGAATCTCTCTCTCTATGTAACTATCTGAATCTCTCTCTCTATGTAACTATCTGAATCCCTCTCTCTATGTAGCTAGCTGAATCTCTCTCTCTGTAGCTATATGAATCTCTCTATGTAACTATCTGAATCTCTCTATGTAGCTATCTGAATCCCTCTCTCTATGTAGCTAGCTGAATCTCTCTCTCTGTAGCTATCTGAATCTCTCTCTATGTAGCTATCTGCATCTATCTCTCTCTATGTAGCTATCTGAATCTCTATGTAACTATCTGAATTTCTCTCTCTATGTAACTATCTGAATCTCTCTCTCTCTGTAGCTATCTGAATCTCTCTCTCTGTAGCTATATGAATCTCTCTATGTAACTATCTGAATCTCTCTATGTAGCTATCTGAATCCCTCTCTCTATGTAGCTAGCTGAATCTCTCTCTATGTAGCTATATGAATCTCTCTATGTAACTATCTGAATCTCTCTATGTAACTATCTGAATCCCTCTCTCTATGTAGCTAGCTGAATCTCTCTCTCTGTAGCTATATGAATCTCTCTATGTAACTATCTGAATCTCTCTATGTAGCTATCTGAATCCCTCTCTCTATGTAGCTAGCTGAATCTCTCTCTATGTAGCTATATGAATCTCTCTATGTAACTATCTGAATCTCTCTATGTAGCTATCTGAATCCCTCTCTCTATGTAGCTAGCTGAATCTCTCTCTATGTAGCTATCTGAATCTCTCTATGTAGCTAGCTGAATCTCTCTCTATGTAGCTATCTGAATCTCTCTCTATGTAGCTATCTGAATCTCTCTATGTAGCTATCTGAATCTCTCTATGTAGCTATCTGAATCTCTCTATGTAGCTATCTGAATCTCTCTATGTAACTATCTGAATCTCTCTGTGTAGCTATCTGAATCTCTCTGTGTAGCTGTCTGAATCTCTCTCTATGTAACAATCTTAATCTCTCTATGTAGCTATCTGAATCTCTCTATGTAACTATCTGAATCTCTCTGTGTAGCTATCTGAATCTCTATATGTAGCTATCTGAATCTCTCTGTGTAGCTGTCTGAATCTCTCTCTATGTAACAATCTTAATCTCTCTATGTAGCTATCTGAATCTCACTATGTAACTATCTGAATCTCTCTATGTAGCTATCTGAATCTCTCTCTGTAACTATCTGAATCTCTCTCTCTCTATGTAGCTATCTCAATCTCTCTATATAGCTATCTGAATCTCTCTCATTATTTAACTATCTGAATCTCTCTCTATGTAGCTATATGAATCTCTCTCTCTATGTAGCTATCTGAATCTCTCTATGTAACTATCTGAATCTCTCTCTCTCTATGTAGCTATCTGAATCTCTCTCTCTCTATGTAGCTATATGAATCTCTCTATGTAGCTATCTGAATCTCTCTATGTAACTATCTGAATCTCTCTCTCTCTATGTAGCTATCTGAATCTCTCTCTCTCTATGTAGCTATCTGAATCTCTCTATGTAGCTATCTGAATTTCTCTCTCTATGTAACTATCTGAATCTCTCTATGTAGCTATCTCTCTATGTAGCTATCTGAATCTCTCTATGTAGCTATCTGAATCTCTCTCAATTCAATTCAATTCAAGGGGCTTTATTGGCATGGGAAACATGTGTTATCATTGCCAAAGCAAGTGAGGAAGATAATATACAAAAGTGAAATCAACAATAAAAATGAACGGTAAACATTACACATACAGAAGTTTCAAAAGAATAAAGACATTACAAATGTAATGTTATGTATATATACAGTGTTGTAACGATGTACACATGGTTAAATTACAAAAGGGAAAAAAATAAGCATAAATATCGGTTGTATTTACGATGGTTGACCTTTTCTTGTGGCAACAGGTCACAAATCTTGCTGCTGTTATGGCACACTGTGGTATTTCACCCAGTAGATATTTGGTGTTCTACGTTGTACACGGAGGATTTTGTTGCAGAATTCTGCATGCAGTCTCAATTTGGTGTTTGTCCCATTTTGTGAATTCTGTGAAATCTTTTTTGTGAATCCCTCTCTCTCTGTAGCTATCTGAATCTCTCTCTATTTGTAGCTATCTGAAATCTTTCTCTCTGAAGCTATCTTCTTCTCTCTCTTCTTCTCGCTCTCTCTCCAATTATTTGAATCTCTCTCTCTCACTGCAGCTATCTGAATCCCTCTCTCTCTCTGTAGCTATCTGAATCCCTCTCTCTCTCTGTGGAGCTATCTGAATCCCTCTCTCTCTGTGGAGCTATCTGAATCCCTCTCTCTCTGTGGAGCTATCTGAATCCCTCTCTCTCTGTGGAGCTATCTGAATCCCTCTCTCACTGTGGAGCTATCTGAATCCCTCTCTCTCTGTGGAGCTATCTGAATCCCTCTCTCTCTGTGGAGCAATCTGAATCCCTCTCTCTCTGTGGAGCTATCTGAATCCCTCTCTCTCTGTGGAGCTATCTGAATCCCTCTCTCTGATGAGCTATCTGAATCTCAATTCAATTCAAGGGGCTTTATTGGCATGGGAAACATATGTTAAAATTGCCAAAGCTTGTGAGGTGGATAATATACAAAAGTGAAATAAACATTAAAAATGAACAGCAAACATTACACTCACATACGTTCCAAAATAATTAATACATTACAAATGTCATATTATGTATTTAAACAGTGAATGTCTCTGTCTCTATCTATCTAAATCTCTGCCTCTCTAGCTATATGAATATCCCTACCTCCCTCCATTTCCATCTCCCCATTTCCTCTCTCTTTACCCCTCTCCAATATCTGTCTATAGCACACCCTTTATTCAGTGTCATGCTGTGACATCTTAACTATGTCCTAAACAATCATTGCTCCAGTGACGGTCATATAGAACATTTGAACGGTTGAAATACTGACCTGTTATATACACTGTAGGTGTAAATCCATACTGGGCTTGGCTGAAACCTGCTATCCCAGCCATTCAATACCAGAAATAAGTCTCCTTGCTATCCCAGCCATTCTATACCAGGAAACAGTCTCCTTGCTATCCCAGCTGTTCTATACCAGGAAACAGTCTCCTTGCTATCCCAGCCATTCAATACCAGAAATCAGTCTCCTTCCTATCCCAGCCATTCAATACCAGAAATCAGTCTCCCTGCTATCTCAGCCATTCTATACCAGGAAACAGTCTCCTTCCTATCCCAGCCATTCTATACAAAGAAACAGTCTCCTTGCTATCCCAGCTGCTCTATACCAGAAAACAGTCTCCCTGCTATCCCAGCTGCTCTATACCAGAAAACAGTCTCCCTGCTATCCCTGCTGTTCTATACCAGAAAACAGTCTCCCTGCTATCCCAGCTGTTCTATACCAGAAAACAGTCTCCCTGCTATCCCAGCTGTTCTATACCAGAAAACATCCTCCCTGCTATCCCAGCTGTTCTATACCAGAAAACATCCTCCCTGCTATCCCAGCTGTTCTATACCAGAAAACATCCTCCCTGCTATCCCAGCTGTTCTATACCAGAAAACATCCTCCCTGCTATCCCAGCTGTTCTATACCAGAAAACAGTCTCCCTGCTATCCCAGCTGTTCTATACCAGAAAACATCCTCCCTGCTATCCCAGCTGTTCTATACCAGAAAACATCCTCCCTGCTATCCCAGCTGTTCAATACCTGAAAACAGTCTCCCTGCTATCCCAGCTGTTCTATACCAGAAAACATCCTCCCTGCTATCCCAGCTGTTCTATACCAGAAAACATCCTCCCTGCTATCCCAGCTGTTCAATACCAGAAAACATCCTCCCTGCTATCCCAGCTGTTCTATACCAGAAAACATCCTCCCTGCTATCCCAACTGTTCTATACCAGAAAACATCCTCCCTGCTATCCCAGCTGTTCAATACCAGAAAACATCCTCCCTGCTATCCCAGCTGTTCTATACCAGAAAACAGTCTCCCTGCTATCCCAGCTGTTCTATACCAGAAAACATCCTCCCTGCTATCCCAGCTGTTCTATACCAGAAAACATCCTCCCTGCTATCCCAGCTGTTCTATACCAGAAAACATCCTCCCTGCTATCCCAGCTGTTCTATACCAGAAAACATCCTCCCTGCTATCCCAGCTGTTCAATACCAGAAAACATCCTCCTTGCTATCCCAGCTGTTCTATACCAGAAAACATCCTCCCTGCTATCCCAGCTGTTCTATACCAGAAAACATCCTCCCTGCTATCCCAGCTGTTCAATACCTGAAAACAGTCTCTGTCTGATCAATAAGACTCAAGGGGACCGTAGCCATCAATGACAGAGAGCACTGGAGCGTTCCCCCAATGTTGTCCCAGAGTTGTCCCAGCGTTGCTGCTCCCTTCAGCCAGCTCCCATGTGGTCATCATTATTCCCGATTCTTTTATTAAAATTAAATGTATGAACCACTGATTATGGAGGCCGCTGGGAAAATCTATTCTCATTTCACTGGGAAACATTTGTCTTTTCGCTTCGCTGGCCCACAATAGGTTTGACGGGAAAGTTGAATGTCAAAGGGTGTGTGTGTGAGAGAAAGAGAGAGAAAGAAGGAGAGAGAGAGAGAGAAAGAGAGAGAGAGAGAGAGAGAGAGAGAGAGAGAGAGAGAGAGAAAGAGAGAGAAAGAGAGAGAAAGAAGGAGAGAGAGAGAGAGAGAGAGAGGATAGAGGGGGCAAGGAGTTGGATGCCAATCGAAAGTCACTCCCTCACTATTGACTGTGTGGTGGGACACTAGGGACCGCTGGGCCCCCAGGCAGAGTGATGCAGGGAGGAAGCAATCCCAGTCCAATGGGCTGAAAGAGTGTGTTACGCGGAGGAAGGAGAAATTGCCCAACTCTCTGTCAGCTATTAAACTGTAGCAAGGTGGGCTACTGTGTGCAGGTGTACTACATCTGTTACAATGACCTTTACTACACACCTAAAATTCTCTTACCTTGTTATGGTCTAATCTAAGGCCTTCGGGAAGTGCAAATTTGACCAGGAAAGACTGAAGCAGCAAATGTATGTACTCTCCTTGTCAATATGGTCATTGACTCTCCATGTCATTATCAACCATCGCTCAAAACGCTGTTGGAACATATTTTTTGTTAGTCCAATGACCTACACATATCAGTGAGAACAGCATTGACACCCAGTCAGTATTGGTGAGAAGACACGTTGTGTTGGGTCTCTGCGACCACTGCTACCTTCACAGGGAGACACCGCTGGCCCCTGCTATTTTCACAGGGAGACCTCGCTGGCCCCTGCTATTTTCACAGGGAGACACCGCTGGCCCCTGCTATTTTCACAGGGAGACACCGCTGGCCCCTGCTATTTTCACAGGGAGACCTCGCTGGCCCCTGCTATTTGCACAGGGAGACACCGCTGGCCCCTGCTATTTTCACAGGGAGACAACGCTGGCCCCTACTATTTTCACAGGGAGACCTCGCTGGCCCCTGCTATTTGCACAGGGAGACACCGCTGGCCCCTGCTATTTTCACAGGGAGACACCGCTGGCCCCTGCTATTTTCACAGGGAGAAAACGCTGGCCCCTACCATTTTCACAGGGAGACACCGCTGGCCCCTACTATTTTCACAGGGAGACAACGCTGGCCCCTACTATTTTCACAGGGAGACCTCGCTGGCCCCTGCTATTTGCACAGGGAGACACCGCTGGCCCCTGCTATTTTCACAGGGAGACACCGCTGGCCCCTGCTATTTTCACAGGGAGAAAACGCTGGCCCCTACCATTTTCACAGGGAGACACCGCTGGCCCCTACTATTTTCACAGGGAGACACCGCTGGCCCTTACTATTTTCACAGGGAGACACCGCTGGCCCCTGCTATTTTCACAGGGAGACAACGCTGGCCCCTACTATTTTCACAGGGAGACACCGCTGGCCCTTACTATTTTCACACGGAGACACCGCTGGCCCCTGCTATTTTCACAGGGAGACACCGCTGGGCCCTGCTATTTTCACAGGGAGTCACCGCTGGCCCTTACTATTTTCACAGGGAGACACCGCTGGCCTCTACTATTTTCACAGGGAGACACCGCTGGCCCCTACTATTTCCACAGGGAGACACCGCTGGCCCCTACTATTTCCACAGGGAGACACCGCTGGCCCCTACTATTTTCACCAAGGAGACCCTGTTGAGAAACGCCGGGAGCCCAGACTGCTTCTCATTTCACTGATAGACTGTCTGTTGCTTCGACTCAGCAGGAGCCCACCACAGCAGTGGTCCTTGTGATAAAAAACAGAACACATCTATCCGGTGTGCCACGCCTCAAAACGAAAAAACAAGAAAAAGAGAGCAAACCGGCGGTAAGGGAATATCAGTCTGAAAAATGGGCCCTGTGTCCTTTTTTCTCCCTGTGTCCTCACAGCTCAATTTAACTGTCAGAAGCAAAAAGCCACAAGAAAATAGATGAAAACAGATCGTGTGCTGATGCGTGGTGAACCTGATCTAGCAGGTTTCGGGTACGCAGCTCGGTGTAGACAGGCAATTTGAAATGGGATCTGTACACACACAGACAGACAGTTTTACATGTGTTATTTAGCAGATGCTCTTATGTAGAACGACTTACAGGAGGGCACAAGGGCCCGTCAACAGATTTTTCATGTAGTCAGCTTGGGGATTCGAACCGGCAAACTTTCAGTTATTGGCTCAAGTATTGACACCCAGACAGAAACAGGCAGAGACAAACACACACACACGCAGAGACTGACACGTGCACTTGCGCACAAACGCACACACATGCACACACACACACTGACCATAACATCAGCCAACAACCATCGATCAAGCCATGCTCTAGGCTAGTTTACAAACAGGCAATATATTGCAGCAAATGTTGCCGGAAAACATCTTCAGAAGGTTCTGGAATCTTTGACAAGGGCTTAAGGAGTGAATCCATTCTTAAAACCATTTAAATGATCACCTGTTTCCTTTGAAATACGGCCTTCCTCCATCCCTGTCTTCATTCAATGGGCGACCTTTATCAAATACTAGAGGGAACTGGCTCGATGAAATGGAGGCTACGCGTTCACGCCTCCTATAGCTTTCAGCTTGTCAGTAAACACTAATCATGACATAGGTCTATGTCTTTGAGCGTATGTTTTTGCATGGAGTTGTGTTTTTCCTAGGCACTTTATTCTGCCTTCAGCGATTCAGACCCAATACCAAGAAAGACGTGAACGTGATTAACACCATGGGACTGGAGTGAGAGGGTAAGCTTTTTGTATTTCCTTCTAAACTAATATCTCTTTTTGGGGGGAGGGCCAAGATAAGTACAGGCTTTATTACAGGCTCGCTCTCTCCGTCATCGTGTGACTTAAAGAGCGAGCGGCGAGGCCACTGTATTCACCAAACTGACCGTGTTGAGCGAGCGGGGGAGGGGCACAGAACTGAATGGTAATGGCGTGCAGTCTACCGTAATAAACGACACTCTATTACATTGTGTGTAACATGTTACTCTGTCAAGCATTCTGAGGGGGAGGGGGATTTCCATGTAGAAATTATTTTGGGGTTGTGGCGAGATAGCAATTTTTTTTGTGGATATGAAACCTATTTATGAAGAGGGCTAGTGGACATAGCGAGACGCTGTAATCGTTACTGTATAAAATAATAGAAATAACATGGAATACATGGTGCTATGCAGAAATGGCTATTTCTCAGGTTTTATAGCTACTGTCTTTGACACAGTGATATCAGACGTTTCTATGGCACAATTGTTTAGATGCTTTGAGCAGGTGCCAGAGTGGTCATTTAACTATATTGTAGCTTTTCTGGCTGGTGCTCTTCAGACAGAGACAGACAGAGACAGACAGAGACAGAGACAGAGACAGAGAGAGAGACAGAGAGAGAGACAGAGAGAGAGACAGAGAGAGAGACAGAGAGAGAGACAGAGAGAGAGACAGAGAGAGACAGAGAGAGACAGAGAGAGACAGAGAGAGACAGAGAGACAGAGAGAGAGAGAGAGAGAGAGAGAGAGAGCGAGAGAGAGAGCGAGAGAGAGAGCACTCGTAAAAGAATGAAAGAGAGAGGGTATTTGGGGTGTTAGCAGAAGAAGGGGGCCTTTCACTCAGTCAGAGTCAGTCAGCCATGCCTTTAGCAAATTGGGGCCCTAACCTCTTGGCCCTGCAGCTCTGGCTCTGCTCTGTGCTCTGCTCTGTGCTCTGCTCTGTTGTGGTGAGGTAGACCAGCTCAGATTAGCCTGAGTACTCTGGATGTCCTCTCTGTTCCACTGATTGAGGTGCTGTGGCGATACTTTCATATCTGTAGGACACTGTCATAGCTGTAGGACACTGTCATATCTGTAGGACACTGTCATAGCTGTAGGATACTGTCACGGCAGTTTAAAGGAGTGGACCAAGGCGCAGCGTTTTGAGCGTACATACTTATATACCGATGTCACCAACAAAAACAATAAATATCAAAACGACACGTGAAGCCAACGTAGTGCATCCAGGCAACTAACAAGGACAACTACCCACAAAACCAACTTGGAAAATGGCAACCTAAATAGGCTCCCCAATCAGAGACAACGATAAACAGCTGTCTCTGATTGGAAACCCATCCAGGCCACCATCAACCTAATTACCCCTAGACAATACAAAATCCCCATAGATAACAAAAACCCTAGACAAGACAAAACCCATAGACAATACAAAAACTAAACAAACCACCATTGTCACACCCCGACCTAACCAAATAATAAAGAAACCAAATATAAATAAAGTCAGCGCGTGACAGATACTGTCATATCTGTAGGATACTGTCATATCTGAAGGATACTGTCCTATCTGTAGGATACTGTCCTATCTGTAGGATACTGTCCTATCTGTAGGATACTGTAGGATACTGTCCTATCTGTAGGATACTGTCCTATCTGAAGGATACTGTCCTATCTGTAGGATACTGTCCTAACTGTAGGATACTGTCCTATCTGTAGGATACTGTCCTATCTGTAGAATACTGTCCTATCTGTAGGATACTGTCCTATCTGTAGGATACTGTCCTATCTGAAGGATACTGTCCTATCTGTAGGATACTGTCCTATCTGTAGGACACTGTCCTATCTGTAGGACACTGTCCTATCTGTAGGACACTGTCCTATCTGAAGGATACTGTCCTATCTGTAGGATACTGTCCTATCTGTAGGATACTGTCCTATCTGTAGGATACTGTCCTATCTGTAGGATACTGCCCTATCTGTAGGATACTGTCCTATCTGTAGGATACTGTCCTATCTGTAGGATACTGTCATATCTATAGGACACTGTCATATCTGTAGGACACTGTCCTATCTGTAGGATACTGTCATATCTATAGGACACTGTCATATCTGTAGGACACTGTCATATCTGTAGGATACTGTCATATCTATAGGACACTGTCATATCTGTAGGACACTGTCATATCTGTAGGATACTGTCCTATCTGTAGGATACTGTCCTATCTGTAGGATACTGTCCTATCTGTAGGATACTGTCATATCTGTAGGATACTGTCACGGCGGTTTAAAGGAGTGGACCAATGCGCAGAGTTTTGAGCGTACATACTTATATACCGATGTCGCCAACAAAAACAATAAATATCAAAACGACGCGTGAGGCCAACGTAGTGCATCCAGGCAACTAACAAGGACGACTACCCACAAAACCAAACTTGGAAAATGGCAACCTAAATAGGCTCCCCAATCAGAGACAACGATAAACAGCTTTCTCTGATTGGAAACCCATCCAGGCCACCATCAACCTAATTACCCCTAGACAATACAAAATCCCCATAGATAACAAAAACCCTAGACAAGACAAAACCCATAGACAATACAAAAACTAAACAAACCACCCTTGTCACACCCTGACCTAACCAAATAATAAAGAAACCAAATATAACTAAAGTCAGGGTGTGACAGACACTGTCCTATCTGTAGGACACTGTCCTATCTGTAGGATACTATCCTATCTGTAGGATACTGTCCTATCTGTAGGATACTGTCCTATCTGTAGGATACTGTCCTATCTGTAGGACACTGTCCTATCTGTAGGACACTGTCCTATCTGTAGGATACTGTCCTATCTGTAGGACACTGTCCTATCTGTAGGATACTGTCCTATCTGTAGGATACTGTCCTATCTGTAGGATACTGTCCTATCTGTAGGATACTGTCCTATCTGTAGGATACTGTCCTATCTGTAGGATACTGTCCTATCTGTAGGATACTATCCTATCTGGAGGATACTGTCCTATCTGTAGGATACTGTCCTATCTGTAGGATACTGTCTAATCTGTAGGATACTGTCCTATCTGTAGGATACTGTCCTATCTGTAGGATACTGTCATATCTGTAGGATACTGTCATATCTGTAGGATACTGTCCTATCTGTAGGATACTGTCCTATCTGTAGTATACTGTCATATCTGTAGGATACTGTCCTATCTGTAGGATACTGTCATAGTTGTAGGACACTGTCATATCTGTAGGACACTGTCATATCTGTAGGATACTGTCACGGCCGTTTAAAGGAGTGGACCAATGCGCAGAGTTTTGAGCGTACATACTTATATACCGATGTCGCCAACAAAAACAATAAATATCAAAACGACACGTGAGGCCAACGTAGTGCATCCAGGCAACTAACAAGGACGACTACCCACAAAACCAAACTTGGAAAATGGCAACCTAAATAGGCTCCCCAATCAGAGACAACGATAAACAGCTGTCTCTGATTGGAAACCCATCCAGGCCACCATCAACCTAATTACCCCTAGACAATACAAAATCCCCATAGATAACAAAAACCCTAGACAAGACAAAACCCATAGACAATACAAAAACTAAACAAACCACCCTTGTCACACCCTGACCTAACCAGATAATAAAGAAACCAAATATAACTAAAGTCAGGGTGTGACAGACACTGTCCTATCTGTAGGACACTGTCCTATCTGTAGGATACTATCCTATCTGTAGGATACTGTCCTATCTGTAGGATACTGTCCTATCTGTAGGATACTGTCCTATCTGTAGGACACTGTCCTATCTGTAGGACACTGTCCTATCTGTAGGACACTGTCCTATCTGTAGGATACTGTCCTATCTGTAGGACACTGTCCTATCTGTAGGATACTGTCATATCTGTAGGATACTGTCCTATCTGTAGGACACTAGCATTTCTACACTGTAGCACACACCAACACATTGCGGCACAAACATGAACATATTTTGACAGGCAGTTATGGAATATAGCAGATTTACATTTAAAGCCTACAGATGGTACAGAAGGTAAACAAAGGTAATATGCAGTATGATCTATAAAAACTATGAACTATAAACTGTGAACTATAAAAAACACAACCACTTAGACAACTGCATACTCGTATCATCATAATGATAAAGATACCTGATGAAACCTACACATGCAGAGTGACAAAAGCAGACACGGGCCTGACAGTGTTGCTATTTATACACTCACACACCCTTAACCCTGGACCAAACCACCGACAGATCAGGCATAGTGTTATAGAAGCTCAGAGCGACCTAGGCTAACCTTCAGCATTGAGAGTGATCCCACCAGTCTCCTCCCGTCAGTGTAATGGTAATTGCAGGGGTCTGGATGGACTATGCTGTTCCACTGGCTGAGCAGCGGTGGAGAGAGAGTGAGGCTATCGCAAACCCCTAATAGGAGCCATGAAAGGACCAATGTGGTGGGGGTGAGACTGAGGAAGAACCCCTTCACCTTTTCCTGCTTTCACCTCTCCCTGTCACCTAACACGACCTGTTCACTGGTACACTATGTTAGGAATGGTTCGACACCACTGGCTGAACATTATGTGTGCGTGTGTGGGTGTGCGAGCATGTGTGTGTGTGCATGCGAGTGAGTGTGTGTGAGTGTGAGTGAGTGTGTGTAGTATCCTGTTGACATTGCCTTTTCTTACTCTTCCTGCTCTTTCCATCTCAGCTCCCCCCATCTGATGAAAACAAGATAGAGGGAGGGAGCGTGGGGAGGAGAGAGAAAACAAGATAGAGGGAGGGAGCGTGGGGAGGAGAGAGAAAACAAGATAGAGGGAGGGAGCGTGGGGAGGAGAGAGAAAACAAGATAGAGGGAGGGAGCGTGGGGAGGAGAGAGAAAACTAGATAGAGGGAGCGAGCGTGGGGAGGAGAGAGAAAACAAGATAGTGGGAGGGAGCGTGGGGAGGAGAGAGAAAACAAGATAGAGGGAGGGAGCGTGGGGAGGAGAGAGAAAACAAGATAGAGGGAGGGAGCGTGGGGAGGAGAGAGAAAACAAGATAGAGGGAGGGAGCGTGGGGAGGAGAGAGAAAACAAGATAGAGGGAGGGAGCGTGGGGAGGAGAGAGAAAACAAGATAGAGGGAGGGAGCGTGGGGAGGAGAGAGAAAACAAGATAGAGGGAGGGAGCATGGGGAGGAGAGAGAAAACAAGATAGAGGGAGGGAGCGTGGGGAGGAGAGATAAAACAAGATAGAGGGAGGGAGCGTGGGGAGGAGAGAGAAAACAAGATAGAGGGAGGGAGCGTGGGGAGGAGAGAGAACACAAGATAGAGGGAGGGAGCGTGGGGAGGAGAGAGAAAACAAGATAGAGAGAGGGAGTGTGGGGAGGAGAGAGAAAATGAAAGGTGGAGCTGGAGAGCAGTAAAGAAGATTCCAAAAGAAGGATGGATTGGTGTTAGAGAAACATGGGAACAGAGCAGGAAGGATGCTGCTACTCGATTCGAGGTGCGAGATGGAAGGAAGGAGGAGGAGGGTAGAAATATGACAAGATGCTACATTAGGAGTTTGCACAGAGCCATTTATTTAAGGATGCAGAAGAGGCAGCTTTCTGAGTCTTCCTGGATGCTAGCTAAGAGGCTCCCTGGGTACTTGTGTGTGGATGAAGGGAAAGGGCACAGCCTCTACTAAACACTACAGGATGTTGTCCTCCCAGGAAAATACCATAGAATGTTCAGGTAGCTGCCCTATTGATCCTGTCCTTTCCTGCATTTACAATGACAGTGTGTCCTTCAGTAGTTCAAAACTATTCGATAGTTTTACATCGCTGCAATAGATCAATACTGGGTCAAATACCGGTGAATACATTAAACAGTTGCAACTGCATACAGTAGCTGCCAAAGTGGCTCCTGTAAAGCCACATAACTACCGTAGAATGGTCCTAGTTCACTCCACACATCTAAGTGAACTTTTAAGAGCCTTTTCACATGGTGGTGCCAAAACCCAACCACCCAGTCACACACACCATCCAAATCGAATCTAGGGCCACAGACTCACAGCTGAGGCCCCGGCCATGAGCTGTTAGCTGCCAACAGTGAACATGAGCAATCAGACTGCTACAAGGGCCCTTCAGGGTCCAATAAGGCCAGAACACCTGATCATGTGGCCAAAAACACGCCACTGTGGATCAATTATTCCTCCTCACTCTCCTCATCTTCCTCCTCTGGATTCCCCCCCTCACACGACACTTGTGATGGTTGTGCTGTCACGGTGCAGCATGCAGTCAGTAGGGGCATTGGAACTGAGGGCTGTTTGGAGTCAGGACAGAGCAGAGTTTGAAGGCAGAACGAGGGACCAGGGACAGGGAGTTGACAGGCCAGCCTGACTGAACACGGACCAGAAGAAATGGGGCGGGAAAGAGGAGAGCTGTGACGGCATTAAAGTGCTTCACCTGTGATGGAGGCCGAGGTTCCTGCATCATCTCTGGAGCTTTTCACTATTTTTCTCTGATGCAGACACACACTTTCACACAAGTGTTGAATACACTTTTCTCCTTCACCCTCGTACATCAGTTCACCCTGATCGCTCTCTTATGTTTATCTCCTTCTCCCCCCTCTCTCTTCTTCGTACATTGCTTTCTGACATTTAACCAAGGCACCGATCCCTCCCTCTCTCCTCCTCTCACCACTCCTGCAGTCTGAGCAGTGAACACAAACAGGCTGGGAGACAGGAGAGGAGATGGATAGGAGAGGGGCTCTCTCCTGTGAGCTAACATGACCAAACCGCTGGGCTGACTACACCACAGCAATCACACAGGGCGGAGAGGGGCTGAAAGTAGAGCAGCGATTGTGTCTCACAGACACAGACACACACACACACACACACACACACACACACACACACACACACACACACACACACACACACACACACACACACACACACACACACACACATGCAGGAACACACACACTCAGGAACACACACACACGGACACACACACAAAACCCCCCTAGGGTGTGAAAACACTCACTGAGGATTCTATACTGCACTGCACCTGTACATAGCCCATCTATAAAGCCCAAACAATTACCTCATCCCCTACTGCAGTTATTGATTTATTTTGCTCCCTTGCACCCCAGAATTCTACTTTGCACATTCACCTACTGCAAATCTACAATTCCAGTGGTTTTAATTGCTATATTGTATTTACTTTTACCTTTACCTCCCTTATCTCACCTCATTTGCTCACATTGTATATAGACTTGTTTTTGTACTGTATTATTGACTGTGTTGTATGTGTCGAACTGCTTTGCTTTATCTTGGCCAGGTCGCAGTTGTAAATTAGAACTTGTTCTCAACTTGCCTACCTGGTTAAATAAAGGTAAAATAATAAAATAAAAAAATACTATACCCCAAAAAAGCGGTTGAGAGATAAAGAGAGGGAGAGAGAGGGATGAGGAAGGAAGAATCCTGGAATGAGAAAGAAGACAGCACACGAATAGGAGAAAAACTAAACGAGAAAGAGGAACGTAAAGAGAAAAATAAGACAGCTGGAAATCAGATGAATTATCTTCATTCCTGTCCTACAATGTGCCTGCATTCACGAGAAAGCAACTCTGCCTACTGACTCCTACTGAGGCCCAAGCACAATGACTTGTGTCAGTGGGGAGTGTTGCATAGCATCGTATTCCCTATGGGGAGGTGGGGCAACACGACGCGACAGGTTACATCAGAGGCACTTCCCCTCTGCATCCGGGTTAATGAGATCAACCCTGACTACTGCCACAGGGACACAGAGATAAGAGAGAAGAAGAGAGAGAGAGAGAAGAAGAGAATGAGGGGGGGGCGGGGTGAGAGTAGGACGAGGGATGGGTGAGGTGGGAAGGCGGTGTAGGGAGAGAGAGAGAGATACAGAGAAAATGGTTAGAGGTGAAGGTTGGAAAAAGGGAAGCCGAGGAAGAGAGAAAAAAGGTGGAGAAAGAAACGGAGAGAAGAGAGGGACAGAGAGGGGGGAGAGAAGAAGAAAGGGGTGAAAGAAAGAAACAGAGAGAAGAGAGGGACAGAGAGGGGGGAGAGAAGAAGAAAGGGGTGAAAGAAAGAAACAGAGAGCGTTCGAGAGAAAGTGCAAATGACAGAGGGGTTGATGGGATTTTTGCTCCACACCTCTCAGATCTGAGACCCTTCCTCGTCATGTTTCCAGAGTGGCAGTGACACGTCTGGCATGCTTTCCTAAAGCCTTACCCAGTATGTTTATTTATAGGGGTGGCTACGAACCCTCAATATTTATCACAAGGCCTCAGAAGACCTTAAAAAGCATGCCCCATCCCGGAGAGTAAGACAACCCCCCCCCCCCCCCCGTTACCACAGTTCCCTCATCCGTATACTGCAGTACCATTTCCACATTCAAAACCTCCAATTCGCTACATATCCTGCCATCGAAACCCGTCTAAGACCTTGCAAAACCATTGATCTTTCTTGTTATTTTGACAGCTAGTTCGATGCTCTGTGCGCTAGTTCCCCTTTGGAATCTCACCCCAACAAATTCTTTATCAGGAAGAGGTCTTTCTATTTTCTCCTGTAGTGTTTGTTGCAGTTTTTGTGTTGTTGTGGAGTGAGAGGAGTGTGTCCGTGGTGATGAGATTATTATGGGATAGTGTGGGTTAAAGCCAATGATTTGCTACAGAGGATGCTGGGTAGATTGGCGGGAGATGATACCTACGGGCCAGAGATGATTTACTTCCTTTTGAACATGATGTTGGGCTGTTTTAATCTTATCCCATCTCTCTCTCCATCTCTCGCCCCCTCCCTCGCCCCCTTGCTCTTCCATGTTCAACCCTTCCCTCAACCTCGCTCTCTTCACCAGCCTCCATTGACTCAGTCTCTCTACCTCTGTTATGGCTCTCTATCTCGGTCTCTTTCGGTCTCTATCACTCCACAACCCACCATTTCCTTATCCTCGGCTGTCTCCCTCCTCTGTCACTACTTATTTCATTCTCTCGTTCTCTTTTTATGCTTCGTTCTTTTCCTTCTGAATCACCAACCTCATCAATATTCATATTAAGATATAAATATTCATACCCCTACGGTGGTATGCGAGTCTGTTAAGCACCGCTCCAAATTAATGGTCTCCCAGCTATGCAGTGTTCAGCCAGTGTTGTCACATATATATACACACACACACACACACACACACACACACTCATACACACTCTCACACACACACACACACACACACACACACTTCTTACGCCGTCGTTTCTCACTGTACGCCTGGTGAGGAGATAGGAATGGAGTTTAACTGGAGACATGCTGAGATCATGATCAACATCATATATTCAGGGGGTTTTCCTTGTGTATTCTTGATTAATATAGTTGGTGGAGGAGTGTGTGATGTGTTTGTGAATCTACATATGTCTTTGTTTTGCATTGGAAGTGGGCTGATGGTGTGTGTGTGTGTGTGTGTGTGTGTGTGTGTGTGTGTGTGTGTGTGTGTGTGTGTGTGTGTGTGTGTGTGTGTGTGTGTGTGTGTGTGTGTGTGTGTGTCCATGTGTATTCCTGCATGTTTTTGTGTCTCATGGGAGTATGCTTTCCTCATAAGTCACATAAACAAGCTACATATCCTGCAAAAGTGTGTATTTCCGTTCTGTGCAGTCCAGGTGTTGCATTCAGTGATCGGCGATACATTATCCGTCATAAGAGGCCAGCGAGAGACTGGAGGCCGAGTCGGGAGAAATCATCAGCCTAATCAGCAATGGCAGGTAGAACACCACATCTCCCAAATACACCCCAGCCACCTAGCGTTAGCATTAGCATCTTTACATCCTCCTCCACTGCCCACGTACAGTATGACATCAATTCTTAATCAACTTGATGCCGCTTTGGCAGAACACATACAGCTTCCAAGTAACATGTATTGATAATAAAGGAATTGGTACTCTTGCTGAAGTAGGAGTCAAGTCACATGACATATCTGCTGAGCACACCATAAAACATGAGGAACCCTCGTTTGTTTCGCTCTGCTGTAACATAGTATAGTAATTGAGGAGAACTGTGGTGGGTTGACAGATGGAGGTATAGGTGGATGAACGGTGGTGGGTTGACAGATGGAGGTATAGGTGGATGAACTGTGGTGGGTTGACAGATGGAGGTATATGTGGATGAACTGTGGTGGGTTGACAGATGGAGGTATAGGTGGATGAATTGTGGTGGGTTGACAGATGGAGGTATATGTGGATGAACTGTGGTGGGTTGACAGATGGAGGTATAGGTGGATGAATTGTGGTGGGTTGACAGATGGAGGTATAGGTGGATGAATTGTGGTGGGTTGACAGATGGAGGTATAGGTGGATGAATTGTGGTGGGTTGACAGATGGAGGTATATGTGGATGAACTGTGGTGGGTTGACAGATGGAGGTATAGGTGGATGAATTGTGGTGGGTTGACAGATGGAGGTATAGGTGGATGAATTGTGGTGGGTTGACAGATGGAGGTATAGGTGAAAGAATTGTGGTGGGTTGACAGATGGAGGTATATGTGGATGAACTGTGGTGGGTTGACAGATGGAGGTATAGGTGGATGAACGGTGGTGGGTTGACAGATGGAGGTATAGGTGGATGAACTGTGGTGGGTTGACAGATGGAGGTATAGGTGGATGAACTGTGGTGGGTTGACAGATGGAGGTATAGGTGGATGAATTGTGGTGGGTTGACAGATGGAGGTATATGTGGATGAATTGTGGTGGGTTGACAGATGGAGGTATAGGTGGATGAATTGTGGTGGGTTGACAGAT
This sequence comes from Salvelinus fontinalis, assembly GCF_029448725.1. Taxonomy (NCBI): domain Eukaryota; kingdom Metazoa; phylum Chordata; class Actinopteri; order Salmoniformes; family Salmonidae; genus Salvelinus; species Salvelinus fontinalis. Next base: position 45,940,752 of record NC_074675.1, read on the forward strand.
GGAGGTATATGTGGATGAACTGTGGTGGGTTGACAGATGGAGGTATAGGTGGATGAACTGTGGTGGGTTGACAGATGGAGGTATTGGTGGATGAATTGTGGTGGGTTGACAGATGGAGGTATATGTGGCTGAATTGTGGTGGGTTGACAGATGGAGGTATTGGTGGATGAATTGTGGTTGGTTGACAGATGGAGGTATAGGTGGATGAATTGTGGTGGGTTGACAGATGGAGGTATAGGTGGATGAATTGTGGTGGGTTGACAGATGGATGTATAGGTGGATGAATTGTGGTGGGTTGACAGATGGATGTATAGGTGGATGAATTGTGGTGGGTTGACAGATGGAGGTATTGGTGGATGAATTGTGGTGGGTTGACAGATGGAGTGGAGGAAGAAAGGAATAAAAAGGTAGTATTGATAGTTCTTTCATAAGCTCTTGGAAGCAGCTGGTGGTCATGGCATGAGTCATGTTTGAGCATGAGGGAGGGTGAGAGATGGAGAGAGAGAAAGAGAGAGATAGAGGTAGAGCGAGTGAGACAGAGACAGAGTGAGGGAGAGTGGTAGAGAGAGAGAGAGAGAGGTAGAGAGAGAGAGGTTAACAGGTAGAGAGAGGTAGAGAGAGAGGTAGACAGGTAGAGGTAGAAAGAGAGAGAGGGAGAGGGGTAGAGGTAGAGAGAGTGAGACGGAGACAGAGTGAGAGGGAGTGGTAGAGAGAGAGAGAGAGAGAGAGAGAGAGGTATAGAGAGAGAGGTTAACAGGTAGAGAGAGGTAGAGAGAGAGGTAGACAGGTAGAGGTAGAAAGAGAGAGAGGGAGAGGGGTAGAGGTAGAGAGAGTGAGACGGAGACAGAATGAGAGAGAGTGGTAGAGAGAGAGAGGTTAACAGGTAGAGAGAGGTAGAGAGAGAGGTAGACAGGTAGAGGTAGAAAGAGAGAGAGAGAGAGAAAGAGAGAGAGAGAGGTAGATGTAGAGCGAGAGGTCGAAGGACACATTCATAAAATAGCAATAACAATCATACAGCTAGACCTCATTATGTAGCCCTAATGCCAGTAAACCAGACAGATGTGTGAAACCTTGTCAGTGGCTGAAGGAAGGATGGGCATCTCTCTACAGCTCTCCAACCTCCCTCCATCTAGTTCCACATTTCCTCCCACTTTCCCTCTCTCTCTCCCCATCTCTGCCCCTTCGTTCTCCACTTCCAGATGTACAGACGTACACCCACTAACACACCCTTTGTCTGCCTCTGTCTCACTGACCAAAGTGAGAGACACTACAATAGATGCAAATGGAGAGAGAAACATCTCGGTCCACTCTATTCTCCCCAGTGTCTCTGAATCGGCTCTTCTCTTGTGAAGAGGACTGGAGTGGATGCTGTATTCTAAATGGTGCAGGGTCAACACTAAGCCAGACCTCTCCTTCTCCACCATTACCTGTCAACACTAAGCCAGACCTCTCCTTCTCCACCATTACCTGTCACACTAAGCCAGACCTCTCCTTCTCCACCATTACCTGTCAACACTAAGCCAGACCTCTCCTTCTCCACCATTACCTGTCAACACTAAGCCAGACCTCTCCTCTCCTTCTCCACCATTACCTGTCAACACTAAGCCAGACCTCTCCTTCTCCACCATTACCTGTCAACACTAAGCCAGACCTCTCCTCTCCTTCTCCACCATTACCTGTCAACACTAAGCCAGACCTCTCCTCTCCTTCTCCACCATTACCTGTCAACACATATATATATATATGTGTGTGTGTGTGTGTGTGTGTGTGTGTGTGTGTGTGTGTGTGTGTGTGTGTGTGTGTGTGTGTGTGTGTGTGTGTGTGTGAAAGATGGTGAGATTACATGCACACCCTATGTGCTGTCCCAGATAGTCTTCCAACAGATAAGACCACAACGCCCAAAAGCCACACTCTTCTTAAAAAAAAAACGTGAAAATAATACAATCAGGGGATTGGCTGGTAAACTATCACAGCCAATCAAAACCCTCACACACTCTTATCCCATACGTGAGCTTCCATCACCAGGAGCCATGACAATTCAACATCGTGGCCATAACCCGCCGCTGAATCGTTACAACACTGTAGTGGTGACCACTAAAACCTAAATGACCACTCAATTGACCGCCGATCATTTGAGTTGTTGAACACTGAGGTGAGCGTCAAGTCATGACGCTAACAGTGTCGACTATGGAAGGATGGTCACTAGATTGGCTGGACCGGGAAGGCCTCATAGAGGCCACACAGAGTGGGAGAGTGGGACTACTACAGTGTAGTCAGTGTGGCTGCCATAGTTAAAAGGATGCAGCTCTGGCATGCTGCAGAGGAGTGAGGGAGAGAGCTGTGGGAGGTTAACATTCAAACCCCTGCCCTCTCGCTCACCACCTGTTGTAGCTTAACATCGATCTACATTTTGACATATCACTTGCATTAGTTTCAGCGAGGGGGGCTGAAAAAAACCACTCTACCCATAGAGCCTAGACACCAGCCACCATACATGCATGTTATATACACAATCATGGTAAAGTGACAGGGGATCACAGTCCCATAGAAAGCTGCCCTACCCTCTATTTCCCTGATCCAGTCTAAAAACACAGTCCCTCTAACAGTGCAGTGAGTGGGGTGTTAGCGGTGTGCCAGTCCCTTGCTGTGAACCACCACCAGCACCTTAAAGAGACACTCCTCTAGGAGCTAAGAGGATTGTCTGGATAAAGCCCCACTTTTGCTCTGAACCTACCCAGGGAGGAGGCACCTGGACTGGGGAAGGAGTGGAGAGGGATCAGTGGGGGAAGTGGAGGGTAGTAATATGCTCCTAATAAGGGCTTAACTCTGATATAGACTCCTGAGGAGTAGTTCACTGTTGGCTGACTGAACAATTGAATGATCACTTTAGGCTAATACTAGAGCAGTCCACTGAGCCAGTGAACAACTAAATTGACATTACTACATTTTATTGAAGTAAAACAATACATTGCTTTGTTATCGGACAAATGAGATGGCTGTTAGGCTTAAAAAAAACGTTTAATCCATGTTTTGGAATGCTCCGATTACAGTTGCCTCTTAGATAAACATCAAATTATTTTTTTTCTGTAAAATGTTAATCATCGAATTAGCAACCTCTTTTAGGTTTGAAACGATGATCTAACCTCAGACACAGAAAATTAACGTGAGGAAATTAGCTGAACATAGCAACGCCGACGGTGACTAAAATATACACCTCACCTCGCTGTTGTCCCCTAAAGCATTCTCTCACAAGCAGCAATTATTTGTTGCTGTTGTCAAGAGTTGTTCTTTTTTTAGAGAGGCATGAATCAGGAGAACAGAGGAAGGGAGGGAGGGAGAGTGCAGGGACTGTCATAATGATTGAGAGAGTGGTAAACGTATGGCGGGCACTACGTTCGCGGAGGTGCTCTCCCCACTGTCACTGGAGAACTTCACTGTCTTTTGTGTGTATCGACATGTGTGTGTGCCTCTCAGAGTGTACACAACCGTGTGTTTCTACACAAGCACTGCAGCGGTTCCACCCCTAGTCACTACAATGTGGAAGTGTGAGTGAGGCTTGGACCACATCGGTGTCGTGTGCTAATCCATTCCCCTCTCCAGTCGTGCCCCCTGTGCTCCTGCTGATTGCTGTTTAGCCCGGTCAAGCGGGTCAGGCAGAGACAGGTATGCTGCCATCTCCATAGGAGCACCCAGCCGTCCTTCCCTCCATCCAGTCACCCTTCATAGAACCCAGCACCCTCCACTGCACCAGGAAGTGACTCAACGCCCGACTGCATTCTGGGATCACGACAGCAGCTCAGAGACCAGGCTCGCTGCACCTCTGAATGGTGAGATTATACACTAGCTGGCTGTTGGCAAGCTAGACCAAACCACCTACTGTAACCATCTAACCACACGCCAGGGTTGGCATCTCAACAGCGACTAGGTGTGACCTCAAATCAGTGTGAAAGAAAACAGTCATGAGTGTGAATGTTGTTTATGAAAAAAGTGTGTGAGCGAGAGTGAAAGAGAGAGAGAGTGAGTGAGTGAGAGAGAGAGAGAGAGAGAGAGACTGATTGAAAAAGAGAGAGAGAGAAGGGAAAGAGAGATAGAGTGAGTGTAATGTTTACTGTTCATTATTTATTGTTTATTTCACTTTGGTTTATTATCTATTTCACTTGCGTCGGCAATGTCAACATATGTTTCCCATGCCAATAAAGCCCCTTAAATTGAAATTGAATTGAGAGAGAGGGAGAGAAAGAGAGAGAGAAGAGAAAAAAGGAGAGAGAGAGAAGGGAAAGAGAGAGAGAGAGAGAAGGGAAAGAGAGAGAGATAGAGAAGAGAGAGAGAGAGAGATAGAGAAGGAAGAGAGAGAGAGAGAGCGAGAGAGAGAGAGAGAGAGAGGGGGGAAAGATCATGTAGGCCCCGGTATTGTAAGAATGCGCAAAAGAGAACAAGAGAACGTTAGAAAAGGATTTATGGTGATGGGACATGTGGTG